>NC_136981.1:5499913-5609913 GCF_032717465.1 Coenobita brevimanus
TTCACTACGTATCTATCGTTGGTTCATCTTTTCTGGCATTATATCCTGACACTTAGATGCATTGCAGTGAGACGCATTAACAGGTATAAAGGGAGAGAGATATTTGCTTTACTTGTGCTCGAAGTGAAGAGGAAAATAATGAATAAATATAGATGGATAATTCAAACGCGGCTCTCTCTCTCTCTCTCTCTCTCTCTCTCTCTCTTTATTACTGGACATGAGAGGACCTGAAGGGAGCCTCTTACATTTTTCCAGGAAACTATTTTTCTTTTCCTCTTTATTTAACCAGCAAATGAAAAAAGTTCAATGTAATTTTCCCATTAACCTGCAGAGATACTACCGCAATAATTAATAAATGATGGACGACATATTTAGGAAAGACAAAAATATTAATCTAAAAAAAAGAAAACGCCAAATATTTTCGATTTTTCATTGATGATTATTAAAAAATGGCAAAGTTTTAAGTGTCTAAACTCCAAAAACAGCAGCTCTTCATTTTTCCCATTCTTTGTTCTTCCTCCAGTCTCTTTCGTCCACCCTCCTCCTTCCTCTCTTCTCCCTCCTTCTCCATCCTTCCTTCTCCTCCATCCCTCGCTCCTCCAATCTCCTCCTTTATGAACCTTCCTTCGTCCTCCATTATTTTCCTTTCTCCAGTCTCCTCCTCCTCCTTCACAGTCTCATTCCTCCACTCTCGTCATTCCTCTGCTCCTTCACATCCTCCTTCACTCCCCTCAGTCCTCCACTCTCTCCTTCCTCCTCATCTTTCACATCTTCCTCCACATCCCCCTTCTCCTCTTTCCTCCTTCCTGTTAAATCTTGAGACTTTGCTATTCGATAAAAGTGAGTTGGAACCGACCTTAATATTAACCCTTCATTTAACATTATTACCGACCACGATGCTTCCATTCCCTGTTGCCCCTTCAGTGCGAGAGGTTTCTTTTGAAATCAGAAAAAATTATCTAATGTAGCAGGAAGAATATAAAGAAAATTAATGGGATCACATTAGAGGTTTTAGCCTTTTTCAGTACATGGGATTTCTTAGCAGCCTTAATGAAGAGATTGGTGGATGCAATAATAAAATAATAACAATAATAATAATAATAATAATAATAATAATAATGATAAAAATAATAATAGTAATATAAAACAATAATAATAATAATAATAATAATAATGATAAAAATAATAATAGTAATATAACAACAATAATAATAATAATTATAATAATAATAATAATAATAATTATAATAATAATAATAATAATAAAAATAATAATAATATCATCATCATCACCATCGTCACCATCATCATCATCATCATCACAATAGGCAACAGAGTATTGCCTGGGATACTGAATCAAAACCATTCTCACTTACCGTCACATGGATGCATCGATGGTTCATTCTCTATCATTCCTAGTCTCGATATAATCCAACACTTCAGGCAAATCATAATGCACTTGTCTGTACTTCTGTATAACTGTTCAACCAAATCATTTACTATCACTGCCGATTAATAGTTTCCCACACTATTATCCAATTCTTGAAGTCGTCAGTATGTGCCCGAATGAATCCCCACTAACAGAAGAACGAAACATTGCCTTGAAAACTTCCCGTCTGTAAACTAATGCCTCGATCTAATTACTAAAGTCAACTGCTCGTGTTTGCTAAAGCGACATCACTAATCAACTACTGTATGAAGAGAATGTTCCCGTGAATGTTAAATTGATTCTTTATTAATATCCAAACACCGAGATTTCATTTTCTGTCCATCACTACAACAATGCTGAGCGTTTTGTCTATATGGTCAAGATTTTTCTTTCTTTTTTTCTAGTTTCGGCTGAACTCTGTACCGAGCATCTCCACTAAAAAAGTCCACACAGGGAAACTTTCTGCTTCGATACAACGGAGTTACATATTGAGTCCTTACACAAGCAAAGACTACACACAGAATGAATGAGTAAAAGCTGGTTTATTGCTCAGGTTCGAAGCATGGGTCTGAGACACTGTGAGGAGAGAGAATTCGAATGCTGATCTTGCACACTTGGAATAACCGAATCATTTTCTGTTTTGTTGTACCTTAGCAACGTATCACGCTCTTCCACTGGCACATACGACACAAAGAATGACTGCATGAAGACTAGTTAATTGATCAGTTTCGAGGCGTGGTTTCTAAGCATGGTGAGGGAAAATGGCTCGAAACCTGATCTTGTGTACACGAAGACTGAATCCCCATCCCTGCTGGAGCGGGGCATTCTGAATCGAGTTTTCTCAAAGGTATCCACGCAATGACATAATAGTAGTGATGGCAGTAATAGTAGTACCGGTAGTAACAGTAGCAGTAGTAGTAGTAGTTGTAGTAGTAGTGGTAGTAGTTGCAGCAGCAACAGAAGTAATAGCAGTAGTCGCTGTTGTTTTAGTATTTTTTTAATTTTAACTAATCCTTCCTTGCCTTGTGACTTGAGGGAGTAGTGAAGGACAGAAAAAACACTCTTCAGGGATCATTCAAGTGTTTTATTGGCCGCATACAAACCTTAGGACATTATCTACACATACCAAAGAAATCACAGTAAACTACGGATTACATCATTTTCACGCACGCGCGCGCGCACACACACACACACACACACACACACACACACACACACACACACACACACACACACACACACACACACACACACACACACACACAAATAATCTCTCTCTCTCTCTCTCTCTCTCTCTCTCTCTCTCTCTCACTGATGCAGACCATATTTACACGACACAGTGGGCGAAAAAACAACCCACGAGGGAAACAAATTAAAAAAAATTCCATATAGACACTACATTGATGGATCTACAGAAATCTGGCTTCGAGACGACTAAATAATAAAGATAGATCAACACGTCTAGCTTATTTTCATGTATTTCTCCTCTGTGTATACATTAATAAATCTACTTTGACATAGTGTGAGGGGGATGGTTGGTCGTAGGCTATTTTTTCTGCTCATTTTCTGCCCTTATCCTGTAGCCTTGGATTTCACACCAAACTAAGCTTATTTGCTGGTAGTCTGGGGTTTGGCCATGTCGAGGGGATGGAGACTGAGAGACTGACTAGAAAAGTGTATGTGTGATGTGGATAGGAAGAGGATGAGGGGGAGACCCAGGATGAGATGGAGGGATGGAGTGGAGGGGTACAGGGGAGAGGAGGGTGTGAGTATGATTTCCTTTCAGTGAGGGATGGGGTACAAAAGTGGGCAGAAACTATTTCCCACGACTGTATACTGACCTTCCCCCTTGAACTGTATACACACATCTTTACATCGAAGGAGAGGAGCTTTGTTGTCTTTTTCGGTGTATGTTTTTGGTCCTTCTGTAAACATATACTGTACAGGAAAAAATCTGCGAGACATTGTAGAAGACATATGGAGTATAATATGATCCCTTAAAACTGTATTATATATTTATTTATATATATATGTATTATTTATATGTATATGCTTTATTTACAACACCTCCAACACACTTACCATGCTAAACCAACATGCAAAACATGCACTTCCCCTCAGTACTGTACACGTAAGGGATGCCATATACGAGTGACATCAAACCTTTCCTTCGACATTACTAGTGTTCATTTTTCTACTAGTGTTCATTTTTCTTCACACTGAGGCTGGGGTCGTACTTAATCTGCCCTAAAACTTTATTATAAGTTAAAATGAAAATTATATATAGAACACCCGGCTTTACTGGTCCATCTCTTTACCACTCTGAATATATTTTGTGAAGACGTGGGCCCTATACTTCATTTACGCCCCTGAACACACAGCTTTTTTCTTTTTGCTTTCCCCAGACCAATTTTTATTTTTACTCCTAGGAGACTTTTCGAACTCGAGGGGTTAGCTATAGACTATATTAGCCCCATCGCCGTAATTAATCCTTTTTAAGTTTAATAAAACCGTCTATACACAGGAAGAATATAACAAAAATTTCATTGGGCTGATGGACTGAGGATGTGTAAATAGTGAACAAATTGACGCTATATTTGCTATTGCTGTTCAACATTCTCTCTCTCTCTCTCTCTCTCTCTCTCTCTCTCTCTCTCACACACACACACACACACACACACACACACACACACACACAAAGCGCCTGCAACTACCGATGAAGCAAAATTCTGTGTGTGAAAATTTTTACCCGTGTACTGCGTCTCTCTCTTCCTAATTAACGACCATGGAAGCTGCGGGTCAGGGAAGAATGAGGTCGTTTTTTGCCCCTTCCTTCTCATGACCCACTTTTCATTCTACTCAGATTACCGACGGAGGATTTTCTTTGAGAGAGGAAGAGGATTTTTTGAGTGAAGGGTTTTGCCACGTGGAGAGAGTGAGGAGTGAGAGACTGACTAGGAGAGTGCATGTGAGAGAGGGGTAGGGGAAGATATAGGGTGAGATGGAGTATGGGGTGATGAGAATAGAGAATGAGAGACTGACTGGGAGTGCATGTGAGTGAGGCTGAGTGGGACAGGGGGAGTGGGAGATCAAGGATGGGATGAAGGATGGGGTGGAGAAAATGGAGAATAAGAGACTGACTAGGAGTGTGAGTGAGATGGAGGGAGAAAATGGGAGGGGGAGATCGAGGGTGTGGAGGAAAGATGGGATGGAGAGGTATAGAGGGGATGAGAGAGAATGTGATGGAAGGATGGGGTGGAGAGGTACATGCTAGGTGAGTGTGAGTTGGAGAAAGAGCAGCCTGATGGCCAAGAGCAGAATGACACTAAGGCGATATATTTATGGCCACACCTTCCAGGATTTAGGAGTTTGACTATAGATAAATTGATAGATAAACAGATAAATGGATACATAGATAAGTAGGTGGGTAGGTAGGTAAGCAGGTACATAGGTTGATAAGTAGGTAGGTAGGTAGGGAGGAAGAACTTTTAATAGCGAAGGAATTACTGAAGGCTCTATCTAACCCCTCCCTTTTGACACGATCCTCCTAAACTCAACTATAGTTTCTTGAGATACCAATATTAATTTAGAGTAAGTCATCGCACTGAAAGGGTTCAGTACTTTAAATACCAAAGAAGTGTTGTAGATATCTAGATAAATTTTTTTGGAGAGTGAAATAGGAAACTGGGAGCTCGATCTGGCCACTTCAGTCCTACGAAATAATATATACCATTTTATTTTTGCTTCCATGAAACGAGATGTGTATGTCTATCTTCTGTCTGTCTGTCTATCTATCTATCTATCTATCTATCTATGTATCTATAGCATCTGTTTACTTATTTATCTATCACTCCATCCATTCATCCATATATCTACCCATCTCTATCAACATTTCTTTCAACCTAACTAACTATCTATCTATCTATGTATCTATCTGTCTATCCCTCTATCTATCTATCTGTCCATCCATCCATCCATCCAACTATCTACCTGTTTATCTATCTTCATGTTCACGCCATAAGATTTTACCTATTAAGGGACAACTCTGCACAAAGAGAGATTTAAAAAAAATAAAGACTATGAATAAAAAACTGAAGTGAGCAGAATTAACTTTACCTTCCCTTGATGAGGCTCCAACTCACTGCACGACCTTTATTTTTAACAGACAATAAAGCAAAACGGTCAGACGAAAAACTGTAAAAAATAAAGATTGCCTGCAGTGAGAAACAGACCCGTAAAAGAGATTGATGAGCCACGTAGCGAAAAAAACTGAGAGGAAAAAAAGAAAAAAGGTGAGTGAGCCGTAAATTAGACTGATGCGCTGTGGTGTTACTGGTTAGGCTTCAGTTTTACCATTTCTTTCTATATTTTGTCTGCCACACACACACACACACACACACACACACACTCTCTCTCTCTCTCTCTCTCTCTCTCTCTCTCTCTCTCTCACACACACACACACATCCCGTAGCAATCTTGGTTTTATGGTGCTGAGTGGGTGGAAATTATAGGCTGTATTGACAAGTTACATCATTTTAAAACATTTCGAACTTGGGGAATCAAATAAAGTTTTCACCAACCCCTCCATCACCAGAACCCCCCCCCTTTAAAAATGAATAAAAATCGTCTGGTAGGAGAACGAATAAGATGAAAAATATATCCTTCATTAACTCCTTCACTACGAGGCCTCCTATAAAATTAATAAAAATCATCTGGAAAAAACAATTAACAAAAAAAATCCATAAAAAATACCCTTCGTTAATCCTTTTACCACTAAATATCTCACCTAAAAATCAATAAAAACCGTCTGGGAAAAGCAAGTAATTAACGAAAATGTCCATAAATAATAGCCTTCATTAATCCCTTTACTACTAATTATCTCCCATAAAAATAAAAGCCCTCTGGAAAAAACAATTAATTAACGGGAAAAAAAAATAATCTTCATTTATCCCTTTACTACTATCTCTCCTAAACAATCATACACCACGTTTGGAAAAAGCAATTAAATGATGAAAAATAGAGTCTTCATTCACCCCTTCACTGCTAAATATCCTCCCCCAAAATGAATTAAAATCGTCCAAAAAGGGCAAATGAATAATGAAAAAAATATCCTTCATTCAGTCCTTCATCTCAAGAGTTCACACCAGACATTGAATTAAAATAGCTTGATAGTAACTAGTGTATAATAAAAAATATATCCTTCATTAGCCCCTTCACTGCTAATTATCTCCCCTAAAAACGAATTAAAATTGCCTGGAAGCAAAAAAGAATTAAAAAACAAAAACAAAAAAAATGAAATTGACGTCCTCAGGCTGAAGAGTCTGAACATCAACAAATCCTTCTGACTGAGGTACGCACTCCCAGGCTCGTATTCTCGTAGGTTGTGGAAGCTCCCTAACGCCCTTTCCTAACCGATTCATTTTATTTATTACACCACACTATCCTCTTCTGTTATATACAGCCTTCCAATATCGCCATACTCTGCATAACTATCGTAGAAAAGGATACAAACCAGCTGTCCAAAAATAAATCGCTAGGGAAAAGATATTTGGGAGTCTTCTTAACGACGAGAATACGGGTCATAACAAAGATAATTTTAAATGCACAGGATTTGTACAGACTGACTTTTTTCAATTATCCAGCACACGAAATTAATACGTTACCCAGTCGATAATATTTCATCTCACTTTGTTTTTTAGAAAGTCTTTTACCAATTATTTATCACCAGAAATGAATGGTCTGCCCCAGTGGATAGCATTTTATCTCTCTCTTTCTCTCTTTTAGTTTTCCTTTTGTACATGATTATCTGTTGCTTAATCTCCGGTGTGTTTAAAGAGGTGACAACATCCACGGCACACTGTGGGACACTCAACACACGAGAACACTGTGGAATGCAGATATATATAAACATTTCTCCTATGTAAACATTTTCTCCCTCATCCACGTGACAGAGTAAAAATGTACTCAGTTATATTTCCTCCTATAGAAACATTTTCTTTTTCCACGAGACAAGGGTAAAAACGTACTCAGTTTTCTCCTATATACAGTAAACATTTTTATCTTTTTCGCACGTAACACCAAAGTCAAAACGTACTCAGGTCTTTCTTTAAACATTATGAAACATTTTCTCCTTTTTCCACGTGACACCAGAGGAAAAACGTACTAGGTTCTATCTTTAAACAATGAATTCTCTTCTGCTCTGTTTATAAGTGTACTGTCCACGTGAAGCCGGAGATGAAACAGGTAAATTTCCTTAAAAAGCTTTCCCTCTGACGTGGAAATGATTGAAGATTATGTACACAAGCGAATCCGTTAATCAAGTTTTCCATTCCTTCTTGAGATTGAAATAAGCGGTGTAATTTGATTTCCCCAGAGGACAATGGATTAGGCTCAGGTGCTTTCAGTCTTACGTGAAAAAATTATTATGTGTACCAGAAGATTATCCGTTGTTTCTGTTGCGTTTTTGTTGCACATAAAGTTTTTCATTTCTGCGTGCGACTGGAGACACGAGGTAAACTCTTTTATATAGAGAGATGGATAGAAAGACAGAGAAACAGATAGATAAATAGACATGGATAGACAGACAGACAGATAGATAGATAGACAGAGGGATAGACAGACAGACAGACAGATAGATAGGCATTTCCAAAGTGAATTAGGAAAACAACAGTGGATATTCTTCTTGTATAAACTTTTCTTTTTCCTCGTCAGATCAGAAACACAACATTATTATATTTCTCTTTAGGACATTGTATTCCCTGCCCGTTTTTTCTCATTCTTATTTACTGATACGTTTCTTTACTGAGCAGACTACATTGACAAATACACCCATATATATACAGGCTTCTCCTTGGTACACTGATCGTCCGCTGTTACAAATATTACATTTACTAGTAAATATACATACCCTCTTCGTCGTTTCCTTGCACAGCGTTATAAGAGCCATGGAGGCAGTAGTTATATAGCCTCCTAAACTTAAGATGTTTATAAGACTGCTTGTTTTTACTTTTGTCTTTGCTTATACAGCCACCAAAAACTTTATAATCAAATCAGAGTGAATATTAACGTGAAAAAAATGCAAAAAACAAAATAATAATGATACAGTTAAGTTTATGGAGGTCTTCTATTATTATTATTATCGTTATTTTGGATTCTTTATAAAAATGCGACCCCGGCTGGCTAGTTTAAAGAAATCAGATACAATAAAATTTATAACCCATTATGTTAGGTGATTTAATTTTTATTCTTGCGACTACCAGACGATTTTATTCAGTTCATGGCTTTTTTTTCTCGAATAGGAGAGATTAAGTAAAGCTTTCATCAATCCCTTAAGAATAAAGAAACCAAATCCCAAATAGTTTTCTTATCTAACCGCTCTGAGGTAGCAAGAATTAGCACATAATACGTCACTGAACTGAAGGGATTAAACCAGAGATCATGAAAGCTTAAGTAGCTCCCCAATTTCTGGCAAGTCCCCAATTTCCAATCCCAATTTCAGATATCTCCCAAATTTCAAATCAAACTCCAGTTTTAGTTGCTTCCAATCTGTCGTCCCTAATTTTAGAATAATCTCCATTTGCAAAACCCAGTTTCAGCCATGTTCCCAATTAGTCCTATTTCCAGTTTCAGACATGCTCACAATTTCAGTCGTCCCTAATTTCAGACGTCTCCAATTTCAAACCCTATTTAAGTCATGTTACCAATTTCAGGCAAGCTAGCGAATTTCTGTGATAGCCATATACTGTATAGTCCCCCTCATGAAGGTAAACAATTGTGCTGAACGCGTTACGTAAGGTGATATGCAGGCTAAATTTATCCTCCACTGCCTGTAATTGTTCCACACAAGGCCATAGGAATTTAGGGGGTTCCATACAGCTTCATCCTGTGTATGTGTGTGTGTGTGTGTGTGTGTGTGTGTGTGTGTGTGTGTGTGTGTGTGTGTGTGTGTGTGTGTGTGTGTGTGTGTGTGTGTGTGTGTTACCTCTTCACTCTGATGATGAACTTTCTATTTGATGCTTGCCATCTCCAGGCGGCTTCCTTAGCTTAGGGGAGGCTTCCATTTGCGTAGGAGTTAGTCAGGGGTAAATGTACCTTCCCCACTACCGAAAATCTCAAGCTGAATAAAACTGAGAACAGAAAAAGAAATGCGTCACTTGATCCAACGGATTCACTCATAGGTATTTTTCACTATATTCTCGCTAGTGTCAGTTGATTAAATTAGGCTTTAGGGGGATTTCTTGTAGTCAAGGGCTATTGGAGGCTCTGTCTAACCTCTCCAGTTCCGAAAATCTACTCCATGGTAAATAAAATCGTCTGGAGATAGCAAGAATAAAATAAAAAACGGAAAAAAAGAGACAAAAAAGTCGCCATTCCCATTTCAGAAACCACCTGTTGCCCATTTTCTTCGTTGTTTCACGGGGGTCTCCTCGGTTTTCACACTTCACTGTTAAAAGGACCACTGGTACTGTACCTTCCTTATCCTCCTGTCTTCTTTGACCTAGTTTGTTTACAGGGCTTTCTCCTTCTTATTCACTTCTTAATGTCATTCTTATTTCTCTTCTGCCTTTAATTTCTTCATCTGTTTTTCCTACCACTGCTCTGACTTCCATTTTTTTTTTCAACTGTTTTCTTTCCTACCACTCCTCTGATCTTCATTTTTTTCATTTTTTTCCCTACAACTCCCCTGACTCTTTCTGTTTCTTCTTGTTTTTCTGTCACTTCTCTGCCTTTCATTTTTTTCTGTCTGCTTTCCGATCACTCCTCGTCATTGTTTAACTTTTTTTCTGCAATTCCTCTGACTTTCATTTTTTTATCTGCTTTTTTGTCTACAACTTCGCTGACTCATTATTTCCATCTGCCTTTTTTTTCTGACTCTCATCTGACTATCGTTTCCTCATTTCACTTCACACCACCATTTCTATTATTTTTAAGCTTATAAGTATTGCTCATATCGTTTGCTTCCTCTTTTTTACTCACCTTAGTCTGCTTATCTTCGCTCCAAAAGACAGCAAAGAAAATTCAGCAATAACCGTTCACTTGGGAATTTTCCCATATGATTTTTTCCCCTCTTTTTCTTATTTCGTTTCACCAACGGCATCGCTCCACCAAAGAGTCAGCAAATGATGGTTGGTGAGTCTGGGAACTTGGCATTGTCTTTACCAATGCTAGGAAAAGTTTGGAAGAACACTCTGAAACCGAGTTAGCTTATCTATATAGCACTCTCACATCTAAGTCACAATTGAGCAGAAGAATGTTTTAGTTCATAGATAAAAACCTCTGTCACTAAGATTTATATAGATGCTGACACATCAAACAGTGAAACTTTTGTCTTTCCTTCATATCTCATATTAGTATGTCTCAGTTAATTCTGAATCGGAAAATACTAAATGGATTCCCAGCGCCCTTTAATTGAAACTTGTCACTTCATTTCACTACGTCATTGTTTTTGGTACTTCTTCCCCATTTATGTATGCTGGTTTCCATTCATTTTGTAATTTACTGTATATAAATTTCAGGCATTTTTCATAACAATTCCACGGGTCAAACTGCGAGAAATTAACACGATATTCTACCAACTTTACCCACGACACACTCAGCAGCCGACCAGCTGTTTGAAGCACAGACTGGTACCTACCTCACACAGCTGAAATCAAGGTAACCGTGTCGTGAGGCCTTTAAGTATGTGGCGTGAAGATCGGCTTGGGTGTTACCTAGTAGAGGGCCCCTGAAGTGAATCAAGCAGCTGGATAATCTACCACGTGGGGCCCTTAAGTACGTTGTCAGGCTTGAATGAAACATGTAGGGCCCTTAACTGCATCGTGTGAAGACCTTGGACCTGAACAGCGTGGTGATGTGGCCCTTAGTGAGTGCGTGGTGAGGTGGTGACGTGGTCGGACCCAGGAGATCATCTAAGGTGGAGCAACGTGGTGAGCGAGGACAGCAGGAGAACCAGGGCCAGGGAGCACAAGTCCTTGGTCCCTGAGCCGTGTTGCATGGCGGCCGGGTGTTCGCCTGAGGGAGGGGCAGAAGGGGGGAAAAGGGGGTCAGAAAACTGTTAGCAAATAAAAGCTCAAGGATGGTGAAAAATAAGAGCGCAAAATAATTTATACGTGAGAGAATACAATGTTAGTCGCTGATCCGTTTTACAAAGACGTTTTTGCGTAGGAGAGGGTAGGAGGAGGATGGAGGTCAGTGAATCGGAGATATATATAAAAAAAGATAAATAGTGGTGAAAAAAAATAGTGTAGATGATTTACCTGGAAAAAAGCAAAGATCCTTACACTCCCGATCCATTTTGTATAGTCGTTTTCCGCCGGGCAAGAGACAGAATGGGGAATACAGATCGGTGCATGTGCAGTAAATAAAAGATAAAAGTTGGTCAAAAAATAAAAGAGAAAGTGATTTATAAGAAATGGGGCACAAATCCTTCTCTTCCAGTCGTGCTACATAGTCAGTATTAAAGGACGGTCGAGGGATGGGAAGAACAGAGGTTAATACAATGCTGGTTAATAAGAAAATCAAGGATGGTGAAAAATAATAGCCTTGATGAATTTTAAGTGAGGGAACAAAAAATCGTGTTACACAGTCGCCGGATGTTTGCCAGGAAGAGGGGAAGAGTGAGGATGTGTGTGATGTGGAGGGTGACATGGGAAGGGGATGATGGGTGAGGGTGAAATGGGAAGAGGAGTGAGTGTGAGAAGGGGAGGGAATGGGTGAGGTGAAATAGGGAGGGAAACGGTAAGGGTGAAATGGAGAGGGAATGGTTGAGGGTGAAATGGGGAAAGAGTAAGGTGTGGGGGGGGGAAAGAATGAGGGGTCAGAGGAGAGGGGAAAGAAAGAAGGTGAGAGAGAGAGAGAGAGAGAGAGAGAGAGAGGGTGAGAGATAGTAGGAAAGCAAGAAGGTAAGAAACGGAGGGAAAGAGTGTAAGAGGGAGAAAGGGGCGGAAAAAGTGTGAGAGGAAGAAGAAGAGATAGATGGTGAGAGAAGAAGAGAAGGAAAGACGGTGACAGGGAGAGAGAAGGAAAGAGTAGGAGGAAAAGACAAGGAGGAGAGGATTAGAGAGGGGGAAGGAAGCGTGAGAATAAGAGGCGAAGGAAAGAAAAGAAAGCGACAGTGAGTGAGGGGGAAGGAAAGAGGGTGAGGGGAAGAGACAAGGGGAGAGGAAGGGAGAGAAGGGCGAGGGTGAGGGAAAGGGAGAGAGAGGGAGGACAGGGGTCAATACACTCCTGAAAAACAAGAGAGAAAATAAGCAGGTGATTTATAAGTGAACGTGTAAGCAGTGTGTGATTAGGCCTTTAAGCTGTTACAACTAAGTTTTACGCTAGGCCCTTCGTTTTATGAGAATGGATGAATAGCTCAGTTTTAGGGCTTAATTTGCTGACAGGTCGCTGGTCCTGGAAAATTCTAAATAGCAGAAACTAAAGCCTATGTCGAGCAGAGAGAAAGAGTTACGTTATTTGAAGCCCTAATCGTTTACACTGCTTGATATTTTTGATGTCATACTTTTGCCTTCGAATCAGTGGATGAAAGAAAATTGCAAGAGAGAAGTATTTACGGTATTTGAGGCTCGTATGCACTGCTGGGTATTTTTTATGCTTCGCTTTTTACATTAGAATTAGTGGACAGACGAAAAGAGCAAAGAATTTAACTACATGCCCGGCGAAAGAGGTACATACTTTAGGTGAAATTGGTTTGCGATAATTCTGATGGGTTTTGAGAGAGAGAGAGAGAGAGAGAGAGAGAGAGAGAGAGAGAGGCAACTTGTCTGGATAATGCGTAATATAGTTTAGATGAAGCTAATTTGCCATATATATATATGCATTTTTATTTTTTTTCTGACAATAACTTGAAATTTGAGAATGATTATGTGTCTGGCTAAAACGTTATATGATATAGGTAAAACAAAAATCCCTCCCTTTTTTTTAATACTGTGAAAATAAAGCGAGGGTAACACATCTGGCTGAAGAATTGCATGGCTTGGGTTATAAAAATTTGACAGAACATGATACGTCGAAAATTAAAGTAGAGATGACACTTATTAAAACAAATGGTGTAAAGAGCAGCAAATGACATGGGAATTACTTCTGCAACTGTCATTTAGGAGGAGTTATCCCTCTAATTCCAGGGACTTTACTATTACAGCATTATAATAATAATAATAATAATAATTATTATTATTATTATTATTATTATTATCATCACCCCTGCTTCCACTGTTGCTGCTGTTGTTGCTACTGCTTCTGCTACTACTACTACTACTACTACTGTTACTACTACTACTACTATTACTACTACCACTACTACTATTATTAGTATTAAAATCCTGGATAACATTACTGAGAGGCTTTTTGAACTCGAGGCACTAAATAAATCCTTCAGTCACCCCTACATCACAGGAATGAAAACGAGAGCGATAATAGCAAAAATGAAACAGAAAATGCGTCGCCGTTCTGCTGGGGTCGAAAGAGATCATTTGAGAGAGGGAAAGGGGGAAGGGCAGCTTGAAAAGAACGTCCCTGGCTTAATGAACGGCAGGGCAAGAGTGAACGGGTAGTGAGGGTTCATTTGTAATGGAGGTGGGGTGAGGAGGCGGCGGCATGGGTATGTAAGGGAGAGAGTGAGGGAAGGGTGAGAGGGAGAGAGGGAGGGGACTGTGTGAGGGAGAGAGGGAGGGGAGGGTGAGAGGGAGGCGAAGTGGATGAGTGTGTGAGGGAGAGAGGGAGGAGGTGGTGGGAGAGGAAAGGACTAGATGAGGGTGGCAAAGAGAGAACATGAAAAGTGAGGAGTGTAAAAAAAGATGACAGCAAGGGAAGGAGCGAGAGTACAAGGGGGAGGAAAGAGGAATGGTGAGAGGGAGTAGAAATGAGTGCTATTAACTTCTAATAACTGATAATAGTCATGTGATATTACGATAAACACCTTCAATCATTTCTATAGGACGATAAGAGAGACATATCGAAGTAAATGGATAAGTGAAAGCTCCATTTAACCCAGCTTCAAAAAATCCAACTTAAGCTGAAAAAAAAAAAGCTGGATATGAAAAAAAAAAAAAAAAAAAAAAAAAGACTGTCCTATGGTTAAAGGGGTTAAAACTCATGTACCCGATCCCTTCCAAATTAATATGTACTATTTTTTTTTTTTTTTTTTTTTTGGGGGGGGAGTGGGTCTGACTTTGGTGAGGGTGAAATGGAGTGGAAGTGGAGAGGGAAGAGAGGAACGAGTGGATCCAGACTTCATTTTGCTATCATTGGAGAGAGAGAGAGAGAGAGAGAGAGAGAGAGAGAGAGAGAGAGTGAAGTGAAGTGAAAGTGGAGAGAGATGAGAGGAACGAGTGGCTGCAGGCTTCATTTTGCTATCAGTGGAGAGAGAGAGAGAGAGAGAGAGAGACAGACAGACAGACAGACAGACAGAGACAGAGACAGAGACAGAGAGGTGGAGAGAAACTGGGGTTGACAAGCAAGGACAGGAGAGAGGATGGAAAAATGTGTGGAGAGGAGAGAGGATGAAGAAGTATGGAGAGAAGAAAGGAAAGAGGTGTGAATAGAAGAGAGAGATCGAAGTGTAGAGAGAGAGAGAGAGAGAGAGAGAGAGGTGAAAATGAGGACAGAACGATCATTAACAACAGTAACAGAGACCAATGAAGATAACAGTGTGAGGGAGCAATGAGGACCACAGTAACAGAGACCAATGAGGATAACAGTAACAGAGACCAATGAAGATAACAGTAACAGACACCAATGAGGATAACAGTAACAGAGACCAATGAAGATAACAGTAACAGAGACCAATGAAGATAACAGTAACAGAGAGCAATGAGGACAACAGGACCCACCGTTGAGGACGTGCACGAAGACGCTTCCGGTGGCCACGTCGCCGAGGGAGCAGGTGTAGTTGCCGGAGTCGCTGGGGGCGGCGTTGGCGATGAAGAGGGTCGACACGATCACGGAACTGCTCATATCCGTCTTGACACTGTTGGGAGAGGGAGAGAAGAATGAGAAAATAAAAGAGGATGGAACAATGATACGCTGTTGAGAAGGAAAGAATGAAAAAGTAAAGAAAGAAGGAATGAGAAAGTAAAGGAGGAAAGAACAAGTATACTCTGCTGAGGAGGAAAGGAGAAAATAAATAAAGGAGGAAAGAAGGAGAAATTAAAGGAGAAAGGAACAAGGATACGCTGCTGAGGAGGAAGGAAGGAGAAAATAAGGGAGGAAGGAAGAAGGAGCTAAGAAAATGAAGGTAAAAGCTAGGGAAAAATAGGAAGGAGGGGTAAAGAAAGTTGTCTAATTCTTACTAACATCTTGGTCACTGAAGAGGCGTTGGGAATTAACATATTTGGCTCGATTACTGAACTGCGCACGTCCGTCTATGTGGTGGAGAAGGAAGCTGGGAAATAATGTATATGTTTATTTCTGGATATTACATTCAGCTGGCGTGTAAGGCCGTGGTTAGCTCGTAAAAGTAATTTATTTTATCGACTACACAGGGCCATCAAAGCAGGTAATCATTACTGGCTTATTATTTTAGGAGGAGAGGGTCTGGGACTTTCACCTCCCTTTCGAATTAGGTCTTTTAGTTAATTCAAATAGACTTATGTCTATTAATTCCACCGGGGTCGTTAAGTCAGATAATCATTAAGGGACCAGACTGTGAGAAGTGAAAGTTGAACGACCTCATTTCGAGCTAGGTCATATTCTCTTATTCCTTTTGCTCGAAGATACTGCACACATATATCCAACTTGTCTGAGTATTGATGATTTACAAAACAAAAACTGCTTGCATTTCCCCCTTACGTTCAGATTATCTTGAATTACAGAGCAGAATCATTTCTACTCCAATTGGGACTGAAATAGTTGACACATAGATCTAAAAATGAAAAAGAACGCCCCACTTTTTGGTTTAACAATTATGGAAAATTGGCTGGGCTCTGAAATGGCTTCAATGGGATCCAAAGGTCACTGATTGCTCTCTTCATATTTCCAGCAATTATATGAATTTGTATTTTGATTCGCAAGTGAATAACAATTATCATTATTATTATTGTTATGCTTATTATTATTATTATTATTATTATTATTATTATTATTATTTTCACAGGTTCTTCATATTTAAGATAATGAGCTGGATCGTTATTTATGTCCGCAACAACACATCAATCACAATTTTCCACTTCTACAGCTTTTCTTTATTTATGGCAATGAAATTTATGTGGTAGGTGGGGGCGCTCACCATCCACTCACTCAGTGTAGTGCTGCTGTCGGGTGTCTGCCCTTTCCTCTCCTCCATCCTTCTTTCCTTCTGTCCTCTTCTGTCTTTCTTTCCTTCATTCGTTCCTTGTCCTTCTGCCTACGGGTGACATTACAATCCCTCTTCTGTCTTTCTTTCTTTCATTCTTTCCTCTTCCTTCTGCCTGTGGGTGACTCTACACTGAGTGACAAGCCAAATAGTTTCCTGTACCTCAGGAAACCATTTACTACGCTGGGTGGTAACCATATAACCAAACTTTGGCGCCAGGTGGTTTAGTGGGTAATTATTGTGCTCCAATCGGACTGAGCCAGTGAAGGTTTATATCCAAGGGATGGTTGGGGTTGATTGCTCATGCAATGATACTCTGGGATGAGTGAGGCTGGTCACTCTCATCTTAAATGTCGGGGCCAACTGCCTAGCCCCGGGCCCCTACGCTCCTCATGGGGCAATGAAGGATTGGATGATGGATGGATGGATGGATGGATGAAATTGATCAGTTTTTCGTTTATGTTCGTTATCATTCAGCAAATATAGCTCCTGACTGAAGTGTTTCTATAATTATGGCAATAAATTGATTCAGCAATTTTTCCCCAACTATATATAAAACAAATATATTCCGTGATTACTGTGACTTGCATTTATAGCAATAAAATTCTCTCTCTCTCTCTCTCTCTCTCTCTCTCTCTCTCTCTCTCGCGTAACTATAGGCCTATTTCCCATGCCCACAGTCTCTCTATATACAGGATATCACAATGAAATCCATTTATGTTTACTTTTACAGCTGTCCAACAATAATATTTCCGTGTTTATAGTGTGTTTACATTTATGGCAATGGAATGAATCAATTTTCAATGCCCGTAACCCTACAGTAATCACATTTCACGTGTTTACAGCGCGACTATAACCCATTGTCCCGCTGTCGCAATGGTTTATGCAGCTCAGGCGTTTGCCCCATTACACATAAACGCATGACGCCATTTGCTGCTAACAGGGTCATTTTTGCACTGACTGATCCCAAAAAATCCCTTTCACGTCGAGGGATTGCAGCTGTGGACGTAAATGCTGCTATTTCTGACTTCTGGTTCTAGGAAATGTGAGAAATATTCGCTGAGGCAATTCATCTCTTTTTATGATGATGTACTTCCTTTTTTTTTTTTTTTTTTTTTCAATTTTAGTACAAAATTGTGTGTACATAGTTATGATGCAAGAAATATGACTGGCAAAATTACTACTACTATTACTACTACTACTACTTCTACTACTACTACTACCACCGTTGTTGTTGTTGTTGATGCTGCTGCTTGTGCTGGTGCTGTTGCTGTTATTACCACCACCACCACCTACTACTACTACTATACTACTACTACTAACCCACCTGATGCCCCCACGTGAGGTATCGTAGTTGAGCATGTGGTCCCCGTGTCGCCAGAGGATGAAGGTCTGGGCCTGGGGCATCTGGCTGATCGTGCACTTCAGTTCAATGGTGCTGCCTGTCTTGTAGAACTTCTCGTGCACTGAGGCGCCACGCTCGTCTATGATCTCCACAACGGGAGCTGAAGGAGGAGAAGAAATAAAAACATATATATAATTCCGCGGTTTAAAAAAAAAAAAAAAATTGTCACAGAAACCCACCATATCAAATAAAAGTTATAAGGTTAGTGAAATGAGACCCCACGCCTGTCTAAGATTTCCTCCACGGGGGCTAAAAGAGGAGAGGTAATAAGAACATGTATATAATTCCTCTATTGGTAGTAAAGATATGAAAAAAAAAAATAATGGAAAAACAGACTAGGCACACAGAGATCCACACCATATCTATCAAAATTCTTAACTACGAGAATCTCTGTGCAATAATAGGCTTATCTAAGATCACCACGGGGGTTGGAGAAGGGAAATGGAGGGGTAACTCTTCAAATACACTTAGGCTCGAATTCTTGTTGCTTAAGGAGGCTCCCTAACATCTCTTCCTTTGCGATTTATTTTTGGATACAGCTGGTTATTATGTTGTACGTTATCCATGAAGAGTATGATGCTATGAGGAAGGTTTGAATAACACAGAGGAAAATAACAAGACGTAATAAGCAAAATAAATCGCTAAGGAAAAGGTGCTATCGACCTTTCTTAACCTTTTTAGGGATGGGGCAGGACAGAATCAAGAAACAAGGAAAAATAAAGTACAGGTGGGGAGAAATAGGCCAAACAATGACTTATACATCACTCAAGTCCATATAGCACATAAACGTATACAAAATCCATCTTTCGCTAGAGTAAATACAATATCTGAGCCACACTCCATACATCAACACGTCAGACAGTGAGGCGAATTCGCGATGGTGTAAAAGACGCCATAACACCTCTATCTCGCTGGCTTATTTCGCCTATTAAGCCCTATTATTCTTCTGGATGTTGTTGCTGTCTTTTTTATATCAACGTCGTGTGTATCAGTAATAGACAAGAGGAAAATGGGATGTAATGTGGAAAATAAATAAAGACAAGAATAACAACAGAGCCTTCCTAATACCTCTACAAGAGTCTCCCTAAAGCTCAATAGAGTCGTCTGAAGGCAATAAATAAGTAAATAAATAAATAAATAAAATCATTAAAACTTCTTTGTCTGGCGAAGCTTTAGCAACTCATGATCAGGGCTTCCAAGGAGGAAACAAGGGTGATGATGATAAAGATGATGGTGATGGTGATGATGGTGATGATGATGATGATGATGATGATGATGATGATGATGATGATGATGATGATGGTGATGATGATGATGATGATGATGATAATGATAATGATGATGAACATGAGTAGTTAATCCCCCTCAAACTCCAAGGTATACAAAGCTTAATCCCAGTCAATCCCAGGGTCTCATGTAAAAATACTCTCTCAAGTGAAAAGATTTAAGAGAAATGACCGTCTTGTGCTGGAGAGGTTAAAATGAGGACACGAAAATCCAAGGGGTGATGTCATGGTTTTAAGCGGTAATGCATATAGAGAGGGAGCAGGAGACAGGAAGAGGAAATGCAGGAAGATGTAAGAGGGTGGAGTGGGAGAGGAAGTGAGAGGGAGAGAGGAAGGAAAGTGAGTGAATGAGGGAAGGTAAAGTGTGTGGGAGTAAAAGCGAGGGAGAGAGAGGGGGGAGGGAGATTGCGCTGGAGAGAGAATGAGTGGGAAAGGGAGTGAGAGAGGAAATGTGAGTGTGAGCAAAAAAGTCAGAGTGAGAGAGAGGGGGGGGGAAGTGAAAACGAGGGAGGTGAGGTAGTGAAAACAAGGGAGAGTGACAGAAAAAGGGAGTTCGAGAAACAGCGAGTGAGACCAAACGGAAGTGAAAGAACGAGAGAGAGAGAGAGAGAGAGAGAGAGAGAGAGAGAGAGAGAGCAAATCCAACCTGACAGATAGACAGAGGGAGCGAGGCAGACAAGAGGTCTAATGAAGTTTCCCCAAAATATAAATCGTTTGCGGGGACGAGAGAGAGAGAGAGAATGAGAGAGAGAGAGAGAGAGAGACTGTGCTCGTATTTATTGTATGTGAGCTTAGAAGACGAGAGACTTGGAGAGCTCAGGATACGTGAGTTTAGGAGAGCTTAGTACAATTTAGGATATGTGAGATTAGGAGAGTTTCCGAGACGAGAGCTTAAAAGAGCTTTCGAGACATGTGTTTAGGGGATGTGAGTTTAGGAAATGTGAGCTTAGGAGACGTAAGCTGAGGAGACGAGTGCCTGAGAGAAGAGTTTAGGAGACAAGAGCTCGGGAGACGTAGGCTTAGGAAATGTGAGCTTAGGGGGACGAGAACTTAAGAGATGCGAGCTTAGAAGACGAGAGCTTAGGAAAAGAGAGCTCAGACGTGAACTTAGGAGACTTTAGAATGCGAGAACAGGCGAGCTTGGGAGACGTGAGCTTACAAGAGGGCCTAGGAAAGCACAGGAGACTAGAGGTTAGGAGAGCTGATAAAGAGACGCAGATAAGACTAATGAGAAAATAATAACAAAGAAGAGGGCGAATTAAATAGGAATATGGTGAGGAAGGGGAGACTGAAAATGATGATAGTGGCAGCAGATAACTAAGCTGATAAAGGCACAGAGATAAGACCAGTGTAGAGCTGGGGCTGAAAATGATGCGGAAAGATATTATCGGACGCAATGAGAGAGAGAGAGAGAGAGAGAGAGAGAGAGAGAGGGCGGGGGAAAGACAAAAGACATGAAGCGCAAGTTGGATATGAAAACAATGTGATGGAAGGTAAAGAGAAAAAGAAAATGGAAAAGGAAAGGTGGAGGCGAAGGGGGAACTTGGGTAAATCAGAAATTGGAGAGGAGGAGGGAAGGGACATAACAAGGAAGAAAGGGAGGATGAGAAAGGGTACGTTAAGGGGAGGGGAACCATGGTCAGAGGGAACTATAGTAGGTTAAAAGAGAATAGAGAGAAAGGAAGAAGTCTGGGGAAAAGGGGAGAAAGGAAGGGAGGAAAAGGGGGAGAAGGGATGGAAGAAAGATCAGGGAATGCAGGATGGAGAAAAGGAAGGAAGGGAGGAAGGGAGAAAGAGAAAGAAAGAAGTAAAGGGCGTAAAGGAGGAAAAGCAGGAAGAGAAAAGTAGGGTTGAAAATGGAAGATGATGGGATGGCAAAAAGTGAGAACAAGGAGGGAAGGAAGGAAAAGAGAAGGAAGGAAGGAAAAGAGAAGGAAGGAAGGAAGGTGTTGAAGGGAAGGAAGAAAGGGAGAACAAGGAGGGAAGGAAGGAAAGAAGGGGTAGAAGGTAGGGAGAGAAGAGAAGAACAAGGAGGGAAGAAAGTAAGAAGTTGGGAAGGAGGAAAGGGAAGGAAAAGGAGAGCAGGTAAAAATATGGAAAGCTCAGGCTGATGCTGGGGGGACAATGCAAAGTCATAAGGGACGTCCCTACTTTCCACGTATATTTTCCATATTTCCAAGAGTGATTGATGGCTTAAAATCATGTCATACAAAACCACAGATCCTAATTCATCTAACTTTAACACCTTTACTCTTATGAATGACGAATTTTATAGCTCCGTGAATCAGATTATGCATTGTTCGTTTCATTTGTGTTGCCATTTGACGCAGACTTTCCATTCCATGTCTCTAATTATGAAGGATTAATGGGATGGGAAGGATACAAAAACATGGAGAGGAAGAGGAAATTTACTAAAGACTAGAGATTTACAAAGGGAGAAGTGAAAATATAATGAAGATAAGGAAAGCAAATTAGTGGTAATGTTTATAAACTGCAAAGGAAGGGTACAGACAGAGAAACAATAAAAGTAAAAGGAAGAATTATGTGTTTACTGCAAGGAAGCTGTTCTATCTCGATAATGAAAATTATTTCAGCATTACCATAATTAAAACACACACACACACACACACACACACACACAAAGTTTCAGTATTAGCAAACAATTCTTCCACATGGCCAATATTAACGTCACTGGATATCCAATTACACTAATGAAACAAATAAGGGAATGAAACTGCAAATACAAATCGGACAGAAAGACAGATGAAAGAGGAATGAAGAATATATTGAGAGACAGTATGAGAGAAACGAAGAAGGTGGGAGTGATTAATAAATTTATGGAAAAGAGAAAAAGAACAAAACCATGACAAGTAGAAAAGTCAAACAGATATTAAAAAAGAAAAGAATAATAAGAAAGAGGTGCTGAAGAAAATTTAGCGAAAACAGGATGGAAATGTAAGAGAAAAAATAATGGTTGAACATTGACAGAAAATAAAAGAAATAATAGAATAGGAATTTGAGAGACACTGAATGGAAGGCGAATGTAAGAGAGAAAGGAGGAATAAAAGAAAAGCATCAGGAAAAGAGTACTGAAAGAAAAATATGGATAGAAAAGAGCAGAATGTGAAGGAATGCAAAGTCACAGTGAGGATGAAAAAATGCAGTAGGAGTGACAAGGCAGAAAACAAAATTAAAAGAAAAGAAAGAGAGAGGAATGAGCGCTGAGTGAGTGAGAGAGGGAGGGAGGAGGAGGGTAAGGGAAGAGAGGGAGGGAGGAAGCCGGGGGGGTGTAAAAGAAGGAGGGACGGAAAGGGGGAAGAAAGAGGGAGGGAGGGGTGAGAGAGGAAAGGAGGGAGTCGGGAGGAAGGAGAGGAAAAGAGAGCACTGGGGCAGAGAGAGAGAGGTCGATGCAAGGCCAGTAGTTCTAGGTAGGGGAGGGGGGATGGAAGAGGGGATGGAGGGGAGGGGAGGAAAGAGAGAGAGAGAGAGAGAGAGAGAGAGGGATTGGAGGTCACACAGGAGATTGGGGACGGAGATGAGAGGAAAGGGACATAGAGGAAAGTGAGGAGGA
Organism: Coenobita brevimanus; assembly: GCF_032717465.1. NCBI lineage: Eukaryota > Metazoa > Arthropoda > Malacostraca > Decapoda > Coenobitidae > Coenobita > Coenobita brevimanus. The sequence goes on from NC_136981.1 coordinate 5,522,897, forward strand.
GAGGGTAAGGAGGGTAGAAGAAAGGGAGAGATGGAATGGGAAAGGGTGAAAGATGTAAGAGGAGAATGAGGAAGGTGGAGTGAATACAGATGAATTAAGGAAAAGTGGGAAGGTTGTAATGGGTCGGGAGGAAGAGGAATGAGAGAAGGGAAAATGGGAAAATGAACGACGAGAGGAAGAGGGTAGTGGGTAATTAAGGGAAAAGAAGGAAAAAGATTGAAAGGAAACGAGGGTTAGAAGACGAAGGTGGAGAGGGATAGCAGGAAAGGTAGAAGAATGAAAGAAAACAAAGGTGGAAGGTGAATGAGAGAGAAGAATAAGGAAAAGAATATAAATTGGAGGGGAATGGTAGGAAAAAGGGTAGAGAAGAGGAGGAAAACGATGGAAGAAAGTGGAGGGAAGTCTGGGGCGAAAGGGAGAGGAAGAGAGGAAGGTGGGAGAAGAAAGTAAACAAGCAGAAAGCGGTGAAAGGGGGAGGGAGGGGAAACAAGCAATATAAGAGACGAGACTGGGGCAAAGATGAAGAATAGGGGGAAGAGAAAGCAGGAAGAGGTTAAGAATGAGGGGGGGGGGAATGGAAGAAAGATGAAGAAGACGGGAAGTGGAAGGGGAGAAGAGGTTGGAATGAGAGAGAGATGGGAGGAAAATGAAGAAGAGCAAAGGAGGAGAGGCTGAAAGTGCAAGGAGAACAGGAGAAAGTTGAAGAAGAGTGGTAAGAAAATAGAGAGGGATGGGAAGGAGAGAAGGAGGGGAGGGGGTGAGGAGAGGGAGAGTGGGGGGGGGGTCTGATCGAGACAGCTGGGTAGTGAACCAGGCCACTCAGGGTCGCCGCCGCCCTCCACCCCCATCATTCCACCCTTCCTCCCCCTCCGCCCCCCCTCCATCTCAATCATTCCAGTTCAGCCCTGGTCCCGTCTCTCATCTGCGGCTCTTCATCTCTTTAAATCCCTTTGGTAATCCCTCTTGTATGGCTGGAGGGGGGGAGGTGAAGGAGGGATTTTTGATGCCTTATATAATTCTGTAGGATTGTGTGATTCTTTGGTGTTGTATGATTCTGAGGTTGTATGATTTTGAGGTTGTCTGATTCTGAGGTTGTATGATTCTGTGTGGGTTGTATGATTCTGTGTGAGGTTGTTTGATTCTATGGGGTTGAATGATTCTGTGGGGCTGTATGATTCTGTGTGGGTTGTATGATTCTATGGAGTGTGTGATTCTGGAAGGCTTCATGGAAATTGGGCCTGCATGATTCTCGAAGCTGTATAATTTGAGGTGTTTATTACTCTTTGGATGTATGATTCTAAGTGACTGTATGATTCTAAGAGGTTGTATGATTCTAGGCAGGGGATTCTTTCGGCTCTGTGGGGGTTCATTTGTAGCAGTTGCATGATTCTGTGGAGGTTAACTGATCCTTTTTACACGAGAATGTCTTATTTTTTATATTAATCCTCTATTCAGGCGATTATTTTCTTACAAGATTACTAGGCTCAAGATATAGTGTTTACCTGGTAGTCTTCTGTTCCCTGTTCATTTCTGTAACCCTTCTTTAATTTGCTTTAAGGAAAGTAACAGGAGTATGAGAAAAAGGAGAATGGTAGAGACAGGGCTGAGTTATCTCTATGTTTTATGGAGTCTTTAACACTTTCAGGCTCCCATGACCCACTCTCAGCTGAATAAAATCGTCTGGCGTTATCTGCAACAAAACACAACAGCTAAATACCATATAGGGTGGTTTAAGCTTCATCACCACGTCTCCTCACATCTAAATCCTCCTCCTCACGGTATATCCACCTAAATCTTCCTCCTTGATTCCCCTCCTGCTCTTTACTGCTTCCTCCCTTAATCTTGTTTCCTCAGTGTCTCTCCTTCGCCCTCGCTCTTTGTCGTCCTTCACCTGGAGAGCCAAATTGCCCGAGGTAGGGAGGGACTGACATATGCGTGTGCGGGAAGAAGGTAGGGTGCGTCAGAAACTAGATATGTACAGTAGCTTAAGGACATTTACACAGTAGCTGTTCTCTCTCTCTCTCTCTCTCTCTCTCTCTCTCTCTCTCTTTTTAAGATGCCAGCTGACTCTAGTTTGACCCACATTCTCTTCTTTCACAGTCACCTTTACCTGTGATGCTGACGAGTACATGAATCCAGAACACGAGGGTTATAAGAACGATTACCATTTAATTTTTTTGGTGACCTTTATACCTTCCTACTAAGACACAGGAGGCTGAGGATTGTTTTCGTTGAGATGCAAAGAAATTAAGTGCTGAATCGACCCTCCCTCAACACATTATTAACACTGAATTTGTGGTACTTCTTGGAGAACCCTTGGCACACACACACACACACACACACACACACACACACACACACACACACACACACACACACACACACACACACACACATGCTTATTTTGTTTATTTATTTATTTAGGACCTCTCTCGGCTGGGAAGGACCTCTCAGTGAAGTGGTGAACACAATCAATCACTGAAGGGCTTCGTCATGAAAATTCAAAGCACTTGAACCTGGTGATGCAATTTACAGGTTTAAGTTTGTTACCACTAGAAGATCTGTTTTAATACTCTCTGAAGGACCTCTAGCAGTTAAGGGATCAATACAAATCCCCCCCTCTCCCCTAAGCTGAATAAAATCGTCTGGTAGTTGCAAGAAAGGAAATAATAATAGGGCCCTCAGTCTGAAAAAGTGAAATAGATAGCAGAGTAAAAATCTCACAAACCACTCAGCTATTTACATTTTCCTATTTCTATTTTCTCTTGCCTTTTTTCTCTACTTCTGCTATTCACTGACGTAAAAAGTTCGGGAATAATATTACTACGAAGCCCTTGGGATTGTGGCTCAAGAGATCAATCTTAATCCGCTTATAGATTTAATCCTCCACAATATTCAGTTCAGCGCCTCATTAATGGTAATACGTTTGCTTAATGCGCTAGTTACATTCAAATATTTCATCCACAGAATTATTTTGGCAATCCTGGCAGAACTGGGGACAAGATTTCGCCTTATTTTTAACCTCTCTTATTTATTTATTTTTTTTTCTGGTTAATAGACCTAAGCTGGGAGATATGTTTTTTTTTCTGCCATTAGATGGTGTTGCTTGATATGATGCACTTGGCTTGTTGGTGATGCAAACGCCCTGAAATCTGTAGTAGATGCCGTGGAATGGGATAAAGTTTGTCTTTGTACAGTTCCAATCAGTATTTCTTTGACACTTTCAAAAAACTGTGAAAACTCTATGAAATCTTACTAAACCAACCACGAGTCTTCAAGATGGATGGAAGGGTTTTATATTTGGCTCAAATTGATCTGAACCTCCTATCTGCTAGCGGATTACTGACGACACCTGTACCTTAAATTTTAGTATGAAAAATAGGATTTAAAAGAATCATTTCACGCTGCATTATCTCCTTCGAGTCAAGAGGCTATAAAAGTCTTTTGTAGTTAAAAGCCAGCGGCATGGTTCGTCCGGCGGCTTTTTTCTTTCTCTTTTTTTCTTTCCTTTCTTCCCTTCCTGTCTTTTTTCTTTCCTCTCTTCCCCCCCCCTTTTTTTTCTTTCGTCTCTTTTTTCTCTTTCTTTTTTCTTTCCTCTTTTTTCTTTAAAATTTCTCTCATTTCTTTTCTTTTCCTTTTTCCTTCTTTTTTCCTTTCCATTTTTTTTTTGGGGGGGGGTATCTATCTTTTTACCCGAATATCCCTTCAACGTTTCAGCTCAATCCTTGTCCAAGCGTAGTCAGACTGGAGGGACAGTTTGACTAGTGACCAAGGAAACCCATTCGAACCACTTACCAAGGGCTCATTGAATTTCGCTCAGCTACGACTTAATGTTCAAGTTTGGTTCAAGTTTTGTGCTATATAAGGAAAATGAATATAATACGACTTACTACACCGTCATATATTTGTTAGTCTAGCTACAACTTCCCATCTCAAGAGGAATCAATGAATGAGGCTGTTTGTGATATAATTTCTGAATATACTGGAGTCAAGAGCTCGAGTAAATGAAACTGTTGTCAACTTTAACCACACAGCGACGATATATATATTTTTTTCTTTCTTTCAAGTAGATGATTTAATGTAATTTACGGGGGCCTCCAACTGTGAAGGGATTAATGAAGGATATATCTCTCCCCCAGAGTCCAAAAAATCTCGCCTAAACAGAATGAAATCGTTTAGAGATAATAAAAAAACAAGAAATACGTAGTCACAGAGAGCAGACTAAAATATGTTGGTGGTGTAATTGGGTAGGCATAAGAGTGTGATTTTCTCTTAATACTTAGCTCTTAAAAATAGAAGAAAACACCTCAGTTGCTCACCTTCAGCTTTGGATATTGTACGTAATTAATTACCACAAAGCAATATGCCATCCGCAAACAGACCTTGCTGATTTAGAGTTTCCCCATTCGCTTTAATTCCTAAAAGTTTAGCTGCATAGGTGTGTTTATATATCAGAGGCACTGTTTATGTTAGTGTTACGTAGAGGAAGGATGCTTTTATTAGCGTGCTCGTGCATATTCGTCTTCATGTATGTTGTCTTGTATGTGAATGCTGATATATGCTCGGTTTATGTGGATGTAATGGAATGTACATCCAATTGTATAATATATGTGATATGTGCTTTAGGTGTAGCCGGGAGAGGTGTTGTTAGTGATGTGTGATAATAGACGCTTATGGTGAAATACTGTGTGACGGTTATGTGTGTGTGATGAGAGGTTGTGTGATGAGAAGTGGTGTGTTGCGAGTGGTGTGTGCCGAAAAGTGGTGTCTGGTGATGGCTGTTTGGTGCAAGGCAATGTGCGTTATGCTGCCCATTTACTGTTGGGTTGTGGTGGTGAAAGGAGGTGGTATGTTGTGGCAGCAAATGTATGGTGAAGTGGTGTGTGGTGGTGTGTGGTAGGAGATGATGTGAAATGGTGTGTGGTGGGAGCTGGTAAATGTTGTGGGAGGCAAGCAGGTGAAAGGATGTGGTGTGTGGTTAGATGGTGTCTGGTGATGTGGTGTGTGATGAGGTGGTGTGTAGTGAGGTGGAGTGTGGTGAGGCGGTAAATGATGATATGGTGTGTGGTAAGCCTGTGTGTGGTGCTTATATTCATGCCAGTAGGTGCTTAAAAGGCTTTGCTGGTGTTTATGTCCCTTCAGGATAGGACGTGGCGGGGTGTGTGGGAGTGCTTGTCACAAGAGAGACAACAGCATATATCACCTAAGGCAAGCACTTTACACAGAAACGTGTGTGTGTGTGTGTGTGTGTGTGTGTGTGTGTGTGTGTGTGTGTGTGTGTGACCACAGAATGCCAACCTTCAAGCCTCTTGTCTTTGTTTCTAGTGTGTGTGTGGAAGGGGGGGCTATTTGTGTGTATGAATATGTGTTTATATATATATGTGTGTGTATGTATGTATGGATGGATGTGTGCAAGCTGTGTATGTGTCTATGTATACGAGTATGTGTAGGTACTGTACCATCTGCCAGCCCACCTCCACCAATTAACCCTCATCTCCACCAATTAAACCCCGTCCTCACCCCTCCACCACGCGTCCCTCAGTACATCCTCTCCAGCACTACACCGCTCATGTCCACATCTGCTCAGTCTTGCTCACACTTTGACCTTTTCTGTCCCTCACCCTGTGCAATCGTCACTTGTTCCATTGCTTCTTTGGCCTTCCCTTCGCTTTCCTTCTCTTCTCTTTTCTTCTCCTTTCCCCCCTCCTTCTCTCTCTCTCTCTCTCTCTCTCTCTCTCTCTCTCTCTCTCATGCACTCTTCCCCTCCGTCCTTTTCACCCCGTTAGCACCATTTCTCACTCCTTCCATTATGCCTGGCAGTTTACCTCTCGACTCTTCCATTCTTCACTACCACAAACTCCTCCTCAACTTCTCCTTTCCTCCAAGCTGCATTCTCAAGGCTTCCCCCCTCCCCCCCTCCTCTTTCCTCACCCTTATTCTCAGCTCCCTTCCCCTCCTCCCTCCCCCTTAACTTCATATCTTTCGCAATGTGGATGGATGAGCAAGTGGTGGCGGTGAATTGGAAGGAAGTGCAAAATGACGGAAGAGGAGGAGGAGGCATAAGAGAGAGAGAGAGAGAGAGACGAGAGGGGGAGATGAATGACTAAAATCTCTTCCTTACAATCTTGAGGGAAAAGAATCTGAAAATATGAAAGCCTTTGGGAATAAAACACATGAGAACAACAGAACCCCTAGGCAGCACCATCCCTCTTTAATAATTTCCTGATCCCGCCCTTGACCTATGATCTTTTTAGCTCAGATTTTAATAACTTGTTCCTCTAATGACACAGAATCATTCATCCATGTTTGATGCAATTTTAGATAAAAGTTTTTCCATAACGCTGGTAACAGACAAACAGACAGGCAGATTGACAGGCAGACGAAAGGAGCTATAAATATAAACTTAATGACGGAGGTAATTATGCTTCCTTTGCTCCTAAATGAAGGTATTTTTATAATTTATTTTTAATACATCTTTTCTTTGTTTTTTAATCTTACCCACCTCAGTCATTAGTTGGAGGGAATGTTGTAGTGATGGTGATGGTGATGATGATGATGATAAGAGAGAGAGAGAGAGAGAGAGAGAGAGAGAGAGAGAGAGAGAGAGATGGGGAAGGGGATCTGGTGAATGGAGAACTACTACGTATAAAAAAACAAGAGCCAACAACAAAGGCAACGATGATGATTGGAGAGAGCCAACATACAGACAGACATGTATGAGAAACGAGAAAGTGTGAGCAAGACAGAGACAAGAGGCAAAAGCAGAGACGAATAAAAACAGAGAAGGAAAAAGAAACAAGAGACAGAGACGAATTAAAAGCAGGGGAGAGAGAAGGAAGAAAGAGACAGAAAGGCGTGGAAAAAAAAAAAGGAGAAAGAAGCAAGTGAGACAGAGAGGAAAAAAAGAAAAAGAAACAAAAAGACAAGAAAAAAGGGAGAAAAAGAAAACAGCGAGAGGGAGGCGAAGAAAATGGGGTGGCTCGTGAGGGAAAACTTAGCCAAACTTCTCGTGTACACGACGCTCGGAATTCTGATGATGCAAGCGGCCTCGTAAAATTTCATGGTCTCGGCTTTCACGATCAGGCCGAGTTAATCAATAAGGCGAGTTTTATAGCAGAAACAAGTGATGAGGAAGAACGTAAACGATAATGGAGTTTGTTTTCTTGATTATATTAATTTATTATTTTGCGTGATGTGATGATTTTTTAAAGTAGGGATGAGACGATATCTTTAAAAATATGACTAAATTTTTCCTTGCTCTTAACAGCTCTTCTCATTTACCTTAGGAGACATATTTAGAATTTAAGAGTTAGATATAGCCTTCATTAATCCCTTAAATATTACTATATCTCCTAGACTGAGTAAAAATATCTATAGGGATTAAAAGCAAACGAATTTCAAGGCATCACTGTACTAAAAGAGCTAATCGATGAGGTCGGCTTTTACGGACGAAGCAGGTGATGAGGAAAAAGGAAAACTGTTACAAGACTTTTTTTTCCCATTTTTTTAACCTCCTGCGGTACGATAATCTTTTTTCATTTATTTTGGGTACCTCCACCAGATTTTTTTTTGGGGGGGTGGGGGAAATATTTAAAATTTGAGAGACTTCACATATCCCTAATAACCTCTTCATCATTATTGGTCTTTCACATTAACTTAGCCCTGATTTTCGTCTTTGTGCAGCTCATTTCTCATAGCTTAATTACAGAAAATGATATTAGTACTGTTCTACACCCTGTTCATAACTCTTCTTCGTGATTAGCAGCATAATCTAGTGCCTGTCTATTACTTCAACTCAGCATTCACGATGGAGAGATGACACTTTTAGGCAAAGTTAGAGTAAAAAGACATAGTGGTCCTTCCTAAGCTTAATAAACTTGCCTAGAGATAGTCTTACAAAATCAGGGGAACTATACGGAAAAAGGTAATTACCAAGGATATAAATGTAGGTTTCATGAATTCAGTTTATTTATTTACTTCTTATTTTATTTTATTTTTTATTTTTTGCTTGATGTGATGATTTGTTTGTAATGATGCAGTGATCATCCTTGAAGCAGAGGACCAGACTATCAGTGAAATAAACGTACAGTTCCAGACATTACTATCGTTCCACGCTTACTACCCTAGATTGGTATTTGTATGTCCACCTGGACCGGTGCCCTTCTCTACAATCCCTAGATTGGCATTTGTATGTCCACCTGGACCGGTGCCATATTTATCCCAGAATTCCATGGACAGTGTTGGTGGTCCGTCTGGTCACTCTGGTGTCACTTCTGGCTGTGAGTGAGGTCACGCGCGCCCACTGCCTCAGAGGTTACTACCATGATCCCAGGTGGACCAAGTGATACCATCCATGTTATATAATCTCTCTGAGCTAACTATAGCTAACTATGAGTATAACTAATGTTATACTTGCTATGATCTCAGTCATAATTATCTATTTTTTCATATTTGTATCCGTGCAGCTCATTAAAATTACTGTTTGTATTTTATTTTATTATTTTCCTCAGCCGGTCCAATTGGACCGGTGATATCTTTCATGTATCAACATTCCAGTGATACCAATCTAGGGCCGAACAATCACGAGAAACATCAATAATATTCTGAAAATTCTGTTGGGTTTCGAAGACTTCATCACTAAGTTTCGAGAACATCGCTCACTTTCCCATTATTTACAGCTTCGGCGTGGATCTAATTTTGTCCTCAACTGTGGCTTTTTTTTTTTAAATCGTGCTTTTGTTAACTTGAATGTACTATTTGGATATCTTCACTACCAGACGATACTTTATAAATTATGAGAGATATTATGTCGTGAAAGGGGTAGAAAGAATCTCTATTACCTGTTTCACTTTGATTTTACCTTATATTATTATTATTATTATTATTATTATTATTATTATTACTATTACACGGACAGATGGTTTCATTGAGGAGAGACATCTTGTAGGTAAAAGTCAGTATGGTCGCTTATATGTAGTCCATCTTTCATCCAATCCTTTATTTTCCCATTAGGAGCATAGGGACCCGGGGTTAGGCTACTGAGTTCAGGCATTTACGACGAGAGTGACCGGTCGAACATTCCTGAGCGGCGTTATGTGAGCAAAGAACCTACCAGTACTCTATGCGGTTAGGGCACCTTAGCCCACTAGACCACATTTGTTGGCCATATGGTTACCACCCAACGTAGAATAGTGTCAGGGATTACGGGAAATCATCTGCCATGTACTGTATAGTCACCCGAAAGTAGCACTACATCGAGTGGGTGGATGGATGGCACCCTAGGATATACAGTAGTGCCTGTGTTTAAAACCAGCTACGCTATAGGACCCCACAGTTGTTTAAGTGTCACACGTTTAGCTGCCGTCCGCCGCACCAAAAACATCAACAAACAAACATCCCCCCCCCCACTAAACAGTCGCTGAAACTTTTTTGCAATTAATTTCAGCAGCGCAGCCATAAACCTTTTGTCAGGGCAGTTTTGTTGGTGGCAGGGCGTCGCGTGGCAAGTGGCAGCCTTTGTGGGGTGGGGGGGTTTGTGTTGTGGGGATGGGGGCCTCGTTAGGGCAAGAGAGGGTGCTGCATTGTGTCTGGGGCGGATAGAACACTTTTCCTTTCCTTGCCATACGTAGCTCCGTTCATTACCAGGGTTTTACTTAGCATTTGCCGCTGCCCCATTGTTGTGTCGTGGGGTGTCAGTCTGTGGGCTCGCGGATGGAAGGGCATTTCCCCCCACTATAATGAGCTGCAACAATAAGAATGGAAAGAAGGGGGACTTTTGCTTGTTAGCCTGTTACTCTGGGTCTTAAATGTGATTCCGTGGGATTTAACTGGCCTCGTTTTGCAGGTACAGTATCATTACAATGGGTTTTAGTTCCTCACACGGGTAATTTATAGGAAAATCTGTTTGCTTTTTCAATCCGCTTACTGCTACTGCTACTTACGTTCACTTACACTCAGCTCAGAAGACACTTTATAAAATGGAGAGAATAGACAGCATCATTATCTCCCTTTTCAGTTATTTATTATTACAATTTACAAACAGTTTTACTCTGCTTTGGAGAGACTTCACAAAATGGAGAGGTCAAATATAGCCTTCATCATCCCCGCTTACTTCTTTCGCCTTAACTTGGCCCAGGTTCATATTTTGCCGCTTAGTTCACGTAGCTCTGTGGTGAAAAAAAAAAAAAAAAAAGAAAAAAAAAAAAGACAATATTACGGCTGTACGTCCTTTCCACCGCACATTTTCGTGATTAGGACCATATTTTAATCTGCTGTTACACCTCAGCACTCAAGAGGGAGAGATGGTAGTTTTAGGCCAAGTTAGGGTCTCCTAAACTGAAAGAAAAAAAAATCGCCCAACAGCAGCAAGAATACAATGAAAATGTCGTCACCGAATCCAAAGAGTACTTCGAGTGTTTACATTTTCAAACTGGCGCTGACGGGGAGCCTTCATGTGGTGGGGCTGTGCATCCTGGGTGGAGCAGTTGAAGTGCCCGCCTGGACGCCAAACCTTCTCATATTTCCCCAGACCTCGCTGTGGGAAAGACCCTGATCTGACCCTGGTGAGGTTCTGTCTACCACAAAGGGCTCCGGATCCCTACACGGTGTATGTACTTAACTGTACCTGTAGGACTGCCCCACAGAAGCAGTTGTTGGTCTGTGGTTGACGGGACTGCTCTGCCAGACAGACAGGAGTTAAGCGACAACGACAACAACAACAACAACAACAACAACAATAACATTCTGAAACTACATTTATGCCTCTCTTCACATGTTGCATTAGCACTTCGTAATAATACAAGAGCAGATCCATTACCAAACAGTGAATCACTCCATAACGCTGCCCCGTAAATTACCATCGCCATAACTTACGAGTCAAGAGCCTAATAATCCTTTGCTATTAACCTGCGTGTCAGCCGTGTTTGAAAGCTGACATTGCCGTGAAAGCGAGCAGTTATGTAGGGCGAATTGCCTATAATCTATGGTACTTTTTAGCTGAGTGAGAGGACAGGTGCTTTTCTCTTTTTCACGCTTTCTTCTGCAGCAGAGGCAACATTATTATCCATCCTTTTGTCCATCTATCTGTCGATCTATCTATCTACTTATCTATTTATCTATATGTCTATATATTTATCTGTCTGTCTATCATTCAATCCTATTAGTCCTATCAGGAACGTAGGCTACCGAGTTCTGATTTTTAAAGCAACAGTGACCCCTAAGATTTAATCCTTAAGAGTCTCCTCCGGTTGAAGCACCCTAGGCTATTAGATCATCAAGCGCTACCCAACAGTTTTCTGGGTTGGAGGATACCATGTGGCTTGCCTCTCAGTGTCGGTAATGTTCAGGTGGTGGTCTGCCAATGAGAAGTAGCAGAAGAATACACAAGTATTGTCTGTCGACTACATGAGGATCAATATGTCGATTATGCTAACCAGTACACCACCGGTTTGATCTCTGGTTTTTCAAACTGTGTGCTGGACCGTCGTCTGTTTTATTAGCCTATAATTCTTCTTCTTCTTCTTCATTATTATTATTATTATTATTATTATTATTATTATTATCCTTAAGAACTCCACATTCTGTGGAGTTCCTATTGATATTGATGTTATTTCTATTTTTTTTTTTTTTTTTGGGGGGGAGAGCAAGAAGACTGGCATTCCAGGAGTGATGTACTTTGGTTGCAGGCTTCTTTTAGCACAAAAATTTCTTTCCCAGCACTAGCGGCGCACTAGCGCCCTCTATGTTATTTTTCTTTTTCTTTTTGCTCTCCTGCGCAGCAAAACCTACAGAATCGATTGCTTTGCAAATGTTCCAGTATGCAGTCGTCAACATATACTAGTGCACCTGGGTATTAATAATGAGATCCAACAAATACCTTTTGAGATATTGAGGAAAACTAAAATGGCCGCCTCATTCCTGAAAGTTCTAAATCGAAAAATATTTGGCTGATTTTGACCAAACTAGGTGGAAATGTAGTGGGTAATGAGTGAACATTATTTGCATAGTATGAATGACCTTGACCTTGATCTCAAGGTCAAAGGTCAAAATCCATTAAAATTTCTGAGTCATGTTAAAAGTCCCTTAATATTTGGTCTACAATGGTAACAACAGTATTTTTATCTGGAATGCGGACTTCTTTGAATATTGCTTGAGCAAATTCAGAATTTTAGTTATTATTATTGTTATTAGTAGTAGTGCTAGTAGCAGTAGCAATAGTAGTAGTGGTAGTAGTATCATCAGCATCACACCATGAACTCAATCTCGCGGTCCCCCACTTTCGGCCTAAATGTTCTAACCACCACACCCCCCAATAACCAGGAGCCATTAGCATCTGGTAGGGTGAGCACATTAAAGCGGAGCACCACGGCCATAACACCACCACCACCACCACTCACCCACTTCTCACTGTGGCCTGGGTGGGTGTGGATGCAGGGAAGCTCTTCTACTGACCTAATACATCATCGTAAGACCTTTTTTTTTATTATTATCACTGTTTTTGTCTTTATTATTATTATTATTATTATTATCATCATCATCATCATCATCATTAGTGGTAGGTGGTGGCGACCATCAACCACTCACTTATTGTTGTGCTGCCTACTTCTTCCTTAGCCTTTATCATTCTTTTTCTGTGCCTGCTCTCCTCTCTTCCTATTTCTCCCATCTTTCTCGTCACTTCTTATTGCTTTTCATTCCTTTATAGGTGGTTTTATATTGAGTGACAAACCAAATGGTTTCCAGTAAGCCAAGAAACCATTTACCACGCTGGGTGGTAACCATGTAACCAAACCATACGTGCCCCCTACGTGTCAACAAGTGGGTTGGTGAAGGGTTAGTGCCCCTCCCCGTAAAACAGATAACTCAAAGTCAAATGGCTACCCCTTACGGGATTATGGCATCTGGCAATAGATAGATCATCATCATCACTGTCATTTCTATCATCTTCATCACCATCATCACTATTACTATTATTGTTATTATCGCTATTATCATCAACACTACTACTAATACTAATACAACTATCATCGACGATGACATTGATGTTGGTAATTATCTAGCTAATGATGATGACGATGATGATCATGACTTCACCACGACGATGATGATGATGACGATGACGATGATGATGATGTTAACGATGACGACAGCAGTGGTATGATGTCCAATCCCAGAATTTAAAAAAAAAAAAAAAGTAAAGTAAAGAAAACTCTCGCTTGATCGAATTTAACCCTTTCCTGCTAAACAGAGGGGGCGACGTAAGAGGGGCGGCGGTGGTGGCAGCTAACGTAAAGCCTTTTAGCCAAATGAATTCTGGCTCTCACCCCGGCTATCGAAAAACGCTCAACTCAGTTAGTGGGGTAATTGTTTGACCTGTCTTTCAGTCCTCTTCCTCTCTCCTCGCCGTTCCATCTCCTTTCCCTTCTCGTGTTTGGACTTTCCTCTCCTCCTCTTGGTTCGACTTTCTTCTCCCCTCCTCTCTCCTCCTCTTCCTTCTTCTCTTGCTTAGATTTTCTCTCCTGTCTTCTCCTCTCCTCAACACCTCTTCCGTCTTCTTCTTCTTCGACTTCTCTCTTTTCCTCTCCTTTCCTTCTCTCATTTAATGAACTTTCTTCTCCTCTCGTCTCCTCTTCTTTACCTTTTTCTTCCTTGGACTTTCTCACCTCTCCTCCCCTCCTCTTTCTTTCTCTCTCCTTGCTTGGACATTCTCTCTCTCTCTCTCTCTCTCTCTCTCTCTCTCTCTCTCTCTCTCTCTCTCTTGTTGCTTTCTTTTACTATAATACATAATTTTACGCTTCTTACTTCATATTTTCTCACTTTCCCGTAGCATTCCTTCAGTCTATTGCATAATTCCATATTCCTCATTGTATCGTTTACTTCCTCTTTTTCCATCCTTACTTCCTCATACTTTACCACATAAATATTCTTGCTTCCCTTCCTTCTCTCCCCTTTCACTGTCTTTCCCTCCACCTTTCCTTCTCCCTCCATTCCCCAATCCTTCTCCCTCCATCCTCTCACTCTCTCCCTCCATTCCCCTCACTTTCTCCCTCCATTTCCCCTTCCTTATCCTCCATTACCTCACCTTCTCCCTCCACTCCCCTCTCATTCTCCTTCCATTCCCCTTCCCTTCTTCGTCCATTCCCTTGTTCTTCTCCTTCCATTCCCCCCCCTCTCCCTCCATTCCCCTCACCTTCTCCCTCCATTCCCCTCTCCTTCTCCCTGCTCTCCCTCCTTGTTCTCAGTATTTCTTCATCATTAACACCGATTTATTGAACATCGTGCTTTCCCAGAATCCTTGGCATCATGTATAAATTTCTCTTCATTCGGGAGTAAAAATGGCTGCTGGAGAATTTTTTTGTTTTTATTCATTGTTTTAATTTTGGATACGGTGCTTAGGATCTCTGTATCTGTCTGTTTGTTTGTTTGTGTATCTCTGTCTATTATCTGTCTATCTGTCTATCTTTTTTTATTTATTCATCCATTACTTTCTCTCTCTCTTTCTCTCTCTCTCTCTCTCTCTCTCTCTCTCTCTCTCTCTCTCTCTCTCTCTCTCTCTCTCTCTCTCTTTCTATCTATGTATCTGTCTATTTTCTGTCTATCTATCTGTTTGTCTATCTGTTCATCTATCTATCGACCTATTATTTCTTGCTGCTATCAGACGATTTCCTTGAGTTTAGGGAAGGCCTCTAGTACTGAAGGGCCGTAATAAATCCCCATCTTGCCCTCCATTCGAAGAGTCTACCATACACTGAGGAAAAGCGTCTGGAAGGCAGGAAGAAAACACCAAGAAAACAAAAGACAACGCCACTGGAAAGCAAAGGGATCTCGTCCGCTAGACCACCAGGCTCCCTCCTATTTTCCCACATTTTCAGTAATTTTCCAAGGCCCGGTTTCTTCCAGTAATTTTGTGGTATTTTTTCTTGTAGTGATTTTCGTCTCGTATTTTTCTAGTAATTTTCTACTAGTAATTTTCTTCTAGTATTTTCTTCTAGTAATTCCCTCGAAGTAATTTCTTCAAGTAATTTTCCTCTAGTAATTTTCTTCTGGTAATTTCTTCTAATAATTTCTTCTAATAATTTTCTTCTAGAAGTTTTCCAAGATCCTTTTTCTTCTAATAATTTTCTTCTAGTAATTTTCCAAAGACTTTTTCTAGTAATTTTCGAAGGTCCTATTTCCTCTAGTAATTTTCCAAGGTCCTGTTTCTTCCAGTAATTTTTTTTCTAGTAATTTTCCAAGGTCCTTTTCTTCTAGTAATGTTCCTTAGTAATTTTCCAAGATCCTTTTTCTTCAAGTAATTTTATTCTAATAATTTTCCAAGGTCCTTTTTTTTCTTCTACTAATTGTCTTCTAGTAATTTTCCGAGGTCCTTTTTCTTCTAGTAATTTTCTTCTATTAATTTTCCAAGGTCCCTTTCTTCTATTAATTTTCCAAGGCCCTTTTTCTTGCCCGGGTCATTTATAATAATCAGACTCCCATCCCTTTTTAACGCAGGAAGGGGCAGGCCGTTGTATGAGTCGGGGGGAAAAAAAAAAAAAAAAAAAAAAAAAAAAAAAAAAGAGGACGGAACATCTGGCTGAATACTAAGTACCGCATTCTCCTCCTTAAGGAAGCTCCCTGACACCATTTCCTTAGCGATTTATTTTGCCCATTACACCATACCCCTTTTTCTGTGTCACATAAATCCTCCCAACGTCGACAAACTCTGCATACATAACACACAAAAGGATCTTAACCACCCATATCCGAAAATAAACCGCTAAGGAAGAGGTGTTAGGGAGCTTCATTACCAGTCGAGAATGTGGGCTTAAGAGGCGGCTTAAGTTGAGAGATGGTACTGTACTTAACCCCTTCAGCCCCAAGACGTCATTTTGATTCCAACTCTTGCTAATTTTTGACAAGTATTTTCAGTTTCGTACAGGTTTCTTTTTTCCTTTTTTTTTTTTTTTTAGTGGCACGGGTTAGAAACTTCAAAAAAAAAAAAAACTTCAAAGCTACACGTGTGTCTTAAACTCAAGAAAATCGTCTGGTGGCAGCGAGGGAAGAAAATAAAAAAAAATAATTCATCGGTCTGAGAGAAGGTAAACAAGAAAGACTGTCAGAGAAGATATTTTGCTCTACGAATACCCATAATAAAGGAATAAAAAAACAAATAGATAGATAGATAGATAGACAGATAGACAGATTGATAGATATATAAACGAGTGGAGGGTTGGCATGAATATAAAGAAAATATCACGGTACAGAAGAACTTAAAAAATAATTCCATGGAAACTTTAATGACCTAATACTAACAATGATATGGACGTCTCCTTAATGAGGGAGCTCAGGGAATGGAAAGGGTGAAGAGGGGACGCACACACACACACACACACACACACACACACACACACACACACAC
This sequence comes from Coenobita brevimanus, assembly GCF_032717465.1. Taxonomy (NCBI): domain Eukaryota; kingdom Metazoa; phylum Arthropoda; class Malacostraca; order Decapoda; family Coenobitidae; genus Coenobita; species Coenobita brevimanus. The sequence continues at coordinate 5,539,293 of NC_136981.1, forward strand.
ACACACACACAGAAAGAGAGAGAGAGAGAGACTAGAGAACTCCAAACACCAGAGTTATTGATTCCCCAGTCGGTGTGGCTCTGTAAGGAGGGAAGGAGGGAGCGTGAGGGAGAGAGGGAAGGAAAGGGAGGGAAGGAGGGAGGGAAAGAGTGAAGGAATGTGAGGGAGGGAGAGGAAAGGAGAAAGAGAGGGAGGAAGAGAGAGATAGAGGGAAGGAAAATGAGGGAGAGAGAGAGAGAGAGAGAGAGAGAGAGAGAGAGAGAAACCGGTGGAAGTAGCAGGAGGGAAATAAAAGAAAATGGAAGAAAGGAAATAGAAGCCAAAGACTACATGTTGGTGGAGGAGAGAAAAGAGAGGAAATGGAGGGAGGGGCGTGGAGAGGGAGAATTAAGAGAAAAGAAGAGGGAAAAATAAGAGAGGAAAATAGTATAGGAAAAAAAGGGAAGGTGACTGGAGGAGGAGATAATGGGGGAGGGGAAGGAAGAGGAAAAAAAAAAAAAAAAGAAAGGCGATGGAGGAGAAGAAAAAAAAAAAGAAAAGAAAGGCGATATGAAGGTGCACCGAGAGAGAGAGAGAGAGAGAGAGAGAGAGAGAGAGAGAGAGAGAGAGAGAGAGAGAGAGACCGATGGAAGTAGAAGACGAGAAAGAAAATCCAAAACGGAAAAGAAATACGATTTAAAGACGAAGTGTTTGTGAAAAAGAGAAAAAGGAGGAAATGGAGGTAGAGAAGTGGAGAGGGACAGAGAAAATACGAAGAAAAAAAGGAAGGGGAAAAAACTGCATGAATTTGGTGAAAAGAGAGAGAAAAAAGAAAGACGGACGGAGGAAGAAGGAAATACAACTACTTGAAAAGAAGATAAGGAGAGAGAGAGAGAGAGAGAGAGAGAGAGAGAGAGAGAGAGAGAGAGAGAAATGCATAAAAAGACTATGCTCGGGGGAGGAGAGGTCGAGATGGATGAGGGGAGAGGGAAAGAGAGAAGAAAAAAAAAAAAAAGAGATTTAATGAGGATGAAGAGGGAGGGAGGAAAGAGGGGAGAGAGGAGAGAGAGGGAAAGTGCAAGAGGGAAAAGGAGAGAGAGAAAGAGAGAGAGAAAAAAGGAAAATGCAAAAGAGAAAGGGATTACATGAGAATGGATTGAAAGAGAGAGAGAGAGAGAGAGAAGGGGGAGAGGGGGAGCAGACTGGCTGGAATCCAAGTGAGAGGGGCGTCTGGGAAAATACACCTTACGTTGTGAGGAACTAAGAAGGAAAATAGACCTTACATTATGAGGAAAAAAGCGGGCTAAATGCGCATTAAGGTATGAGAGAGAAAATTTCCTTAACAGCGAAGAAATTTAGAAAATAATCCTTACATAATAAGAAAAATAAGGACGAAAATGAACCTGACATTTAAGGGAGATTGGGGCGAAAATGTGCCCTACTTTATGAGGAAACAAGAATTTAAATCTAACCTTACGTAATAGGGAAGCAAGCTCGTTACAGTCCTAACATTATGAGAAAATAAGGAGGAACATTCCCATCAAATTTTAGGAAGAAATAGGAAAAACAGTCCAAATACCATCATAAAATGTGGAAGAAAATACTCGTAATCTTTTCACTTTGATATTCTCTACTTTAATTCATTCTATCTGTAGGCAATTTAACACAGGGAGTCCTTTCAAACAGAAGTGGTTCGATAAAGCCTTCATGAACCCCATATGTACCTGCTGACTCTCACCCAAGCTGAAAAATATAGTGTGGGTGTAGGAAAAACTAAGAATATCTATATCGTGTTGAAGGGATTGGCAGTATAAGGAAATAGTGGGGAAAACAGTGCTAACATCATGAGGAAGTAAGAGCTGGGTTGTAAGGGTGACCTACTAGAAGATTATAATATGCCTAGGGAAGACCTCTCCTATACTCTTTTCAGTCTAACTTGGTCTAAAATTGTTCTCTCTCGTCCCTTCCCTCCCCCCTCCTCTCTCTCTCTCTCTCTCTCTCTCTCTCTCTCTCTCTCTTTCCACCCTCCTTCCCCAGAGGGCTTACACACTGTCTGAGGTAATTTAGGAGTGGGCTGAAGAGGAGAGGAAAGGGAGAGAGAGAGAGAGAGAGAGAGAGAGAGAGAGAGAGAGATTAATTGGGTAGAGAAAGAGGTAATGGGTGGAGCTAATTAGGTAGATATAGAAGTAAAGAGGTGGGGAGTGTTAAGGTGTGAGAGGTAAGGGGGATGAGGGAGTTAGGCTGAGAGAGGAAAGGGAGATGGAGAGCAAGGATGAGAGAGGTAAGGGAGGAAGGGAGGGCTTGAGTTGAGACAGGGAAGAGAGATATTTGGGTAGAAAAAGAGGTAAAGGAAAGGTTGAACTAGGTCGAGAGAGAGAGAGATGGAGAGTGAGGCTGAGAGAGGTGGAGGGGGAAGGGGGGCTTAACTGAACAGATACAAGGGTGAAACAAAGTGTGTCCACCAGTCTGGCCAGCATGAGAAATTTACACTGGTTCCTCCACTTATAACTTGGTTTCAAGAAAATGCATGATAAGGAAAAGAAGAAAGAGGCTACGTAACATCTCTTCCTTCGCGATTTATTTTGCACATGTCACCTTAACATTCCCTTGTATGCTATATAAGTCCTTTCAATATCAGAATAGAGTAGTTCACACCAATCACGTAAATGAAGATACTGAGGTGTAATATGCACAAATCGCTGAGGTAAAGGTGCCACGAGCTCTAAAATTCACTAAGACACAAAGGTATATATGGATACTTGGGCGTTTCCTCTCTTATGAGCGCGCTTACTTTCTCAGCGGGACTCATTCTTTCTCCGGCAAAGGATGGCCGCACAACTAACTACAAAAGGGAAGCAGAGAGGGCGATATAAGAACAGGTAAATTTCCCAGACTCTCTTCCCAGCAAATTACCCCAAAACTGTGAAAGGGAAGGTGTACCCTCCCCCTACACCACCCCCACCAACTCCCCTCTCCCTCACACTACCCCCATCATCGCACCTCCCCCACCTTAAAAAAAAAAAAAAAAAAAATATCGCACCTCTTACCGCACAGAAGCTTAAACAAATTTTCTTCAGCTCTAAGAGAGACATTAGGTTATGAAGGGGCTGATGGAGTCTGTTCCTAACCCCGTTCACTCAAACTGTCACTCCATGGCTTTATAAGGTTATATGTTGGTAGCAAGATATTAATAAAAAATATCCTCCTGATTCCAGCGGTTAACTCTCTAAAACATGCATGAAGCACTGTGATAAATAGATTTCCCCGTGATGCAAGCATAAAAATCACCCTTTGCATTTTTTCACTGCTGGAAATTACATTAAACAGCGTAATACGTGATTCTCTGTTATAGAGTCGGGGGTACCGGCTGATAGAACCATCAGTGAAAGAGACTTTGTTCGTATTCATATTCAGTAAACTCCAGGAATGCGATATTTTATTGGGTGTACAGTACAAGAAAGGGCAAAATGTTCATCTGAAATTTTGATAGAACATCACAGTTGAGTCGTAACACCTGAGACATGCATTAGTCGAGTTAAGAGCCTGTCTTGTAGTTCATAATCTCTAGGTAAAAAAGACAAAGAAAGTATGAAAAAATAAATAAATAAAAGGAATCGTTCTCTGACTCAACAGGGGTTGTTGATAGCCCCTTAACACCATCTTGAACGCGGGTGCAGACTTAATGAAACCCTGCAAAACTAATCAAGAGTAATTAATTGGGTCGCGATATTCTCATTAGTTCAAAGCCACACAAGTGTTCAAGAAATATCAGCCAGGCATATAGAGCAAGGAAATTAACTATGTGTAGTGAACATCGAGGAAAAGTCGGTCCTTTGAGATACCCAATAATGGTGTTGTGGCTTAGATTATACTTCGTCAGGTTTAAATAAGAAAAAAACACTATAATGATTAGCGATTCCCTTATTACTCAAGAATCTAAACTTACAATTTGGACAGCATTGCAGACCGAATAATGGAAATTTTTTATTTAGCTTGTCTTAATGTAATGGGCATATTTTTTATTCTACAGTTGATCTCACTTTTTGGTAACTGAATCATCGCTCTTGCTGAAGGTCGGTAAATCTTTTCTAGGGAGCTCAACAGATTCCACCCTGCAAAAACCCCTTGCCTGTGAAGTACAACATAATATATATATATATATATATATATATATATATATATATATATATATATATATATATATATATATATATATATTCCGGCTAAATTTATGATTCTTTTTAGCCAATATAAGCCAAACGCAGCAAAGAGGCTAAATAAAAAGAAATTCTTTTACAGCCTGATAAAAAAGGAAGAGATTTGTACAGCATTTTTCCTATTAACCCCCGACAATTAAACTCATAACAATCCGTCACAGCATTTTTTTTTTTGTTCCTGCTAAAATTGGGCGCTTCTTTTCAGCCAACAGAAACCAAATGCAGCAATGAAGTTAAAAAATAATAGTAGCTTCGTTTTAGAGTCTGGCCAGAAATGAAGAGATCTGTACAGGGTTTTTTTTTCCAGCAAACATCCAACGACTCAGGATCCGCCACAGCCAAAGTGTAAATGACTACGAGAGAACTTTAAGCACAAGTTACGTAGGGCTTCAAGTATTTATGGACCCTTTGGTGGTGCGAGGATATGTTAACTTCCAAACTAGGTTCTTAGCTTCCATTTCCTGGCCAATTAAACTCGTCGACATGGTGCCTTTTCTCCCTCTTTATTTAGTTACTGTCACTGCCAGACATTACACTCAGCTTAGGAAGTTAAAAATTATACTACTAAGCTTGATAAAGCTGACTTGTAGATAGGCAGAATATTAGAAAAGTTATTTAAAAAAAAAAAAAGCATTTTCCTGTCAGTTAAGCTTCTCGAAAAAGTTGTGTGTGTGTGTGTGTGTGTGTGTGTGTGTGTGTGTGTGTGTGTGTGTGTGTGTGTGTGTGTGTGTGTGTGTGTGTGTGTGTTGCTAATTCTCCGACCAGACATTTAGCTCAAGATTTCGCCTTATTAGTGGAGAGATTACTTAAAGCTGAGTCTTGCTACTCCATTTTAAAGCCTTTCTCCTACGCTTAATTAAATTGCCAGGAGAGACCAAGACTATACTCCAGGAAATATAAAACTTAAGAACTTCATTTCCGGGGCAATTAAAATCCTTGAATCTGAGACCTTTTTTATATATTTTATTTTTTGCTCCTTCCTGAAATCCTAGCTAACTTGAGAGCCGTAGGTGTGAAGAGATTAATGAGGTGTACGTGTAGCCTCTCGAGTAAAAAAAAAAAAAAAAGAAATTCCTTGGATATAAAAATAGGTAATGATAATAAAAATAAAAATAATCTTGACACTGGACCACAGTATAGTTATTTTTGCTGTTTTCTTCCTGCTATAAGATGATTAATTTACTAGACTCAGTTTATTTTTGTTTATCTATTTTTATTTATTTATTTATTTTTGAACAGGTGAGGTCAGGTGTGGGCTTCATTACCCCTTTCACTTCAAGGGCGATCTTGTAAGCTTAAAAATCTAGTAATAACGAAAACAAAATGAAAAAATACTTAAAATTAAGAGGTTAGAAGTAAAAGAAAATATAAATTGAAAAAGAATCCTCCATTTCCTAGGCAATTAAACCCTCTGCCAGTCTCCCAGTAGATGGCCGGGTCCCGAGGAGGAGGAAGAAAAAAATAGGGCTGTTACGTCCGATTAGGTAGCACATTTTTCAGGTCTAACTCAGGTCACCCTCCCCGAAAAAACGCTTGAGCACACACACACACACACACACACACACACAACACACACACACACACACACACACACACACACACACACACACACACACACACACACACACACACACACACACACGCACGAGTCCCCTTTACTTTTTCAGATCGAAGTTTTTTTTTTCCTTCCAATTTCCAATTTAATTTTGGAGATACCCTGTGTAATGACGGGATTAAAAACTCTCTCCATTAACCCCTTCACAGCCTAATTTTATGTAGTGTACTGTGGTGTGGCCTCCGTAAAGTCTGTAAAGTCTACGGGAGTGAAGTATCAATCGTCCAAAAATCACTAGTGTGAGACAGACGGACAGAGCCCCTCAAGAAGATGCTTTGTGTCTAAATTATGTCCTCAGGCTGTAGAGATTAAATTAAGACTCGAGCTCCTGCGGCGCTCTCTTAACTAAATAAAATCGTCTGAAGTTAGCTGAGATATGGAGTTGTTTTGACCATGAGAGTGGTAATGGTATCAGTATTAACATTCTCAGGCTTCAGTTCTCACTCTCAGCTGAATAGAATCGTCCGGAGTTAGCTAAATAAAGTGTTGGAGAAGAGGTGATCATATTAGAAGAAGCGAGCATATTAGCTAAATAAAGTACCAAAAAGGCGAGCTTGTTAGGTAAATAAAGTACTGAAGAGGCGAGCATGTTAGCTAAATAAAAAATGATAGAGGTTAGACGATCATGTTAGCTAAATAAAGGACTGAAGTAGCAATCATGTTAGATAACGAATTAGAGCAGAGGCGAGCATGTTAGCTAAATAGAGGAATAGAGCAGAGACGAGCACGCGAGGATTAACCAGGTGCATATTATCTTTAACCTATACCCCGTGTTGTGCTGGGACTGCCAATAAATCCATAGTCTTTATGTTATATCCAGTGGTTAAAGCAGGCTGGCTCATAACACAGCTGACTCGCAGCATCCCACCCTCCTTCCCTCGTAGTGCCCTTGTCCCCCTCCTGGTATCCTTCTCCTTCCTTGTACTTTATCTCTCCCTGTCTCTCCTAGTACCCTCTCCTCTCCTTTCCTCCTCTCTATCCTTCCTAGTACCCTACCCTCTCCTTTCTACCTACTATTTTGCCCACGTCTCACCCATCCATCACTATTACCAGTTACCTTTTTTTCGCTCCCTCCTAGTATCTTACCCTCTCCTTCTCTCTTCGTATCCAGCTCCCTCCTTCTCTCCTGATATCCCCTTTCTTCCCACCTAGTATCCTGCCAGTTCCTTTCCTCCTCTTCCCTTGTATCATGTCCGTTCCTTCCCTCCTCATCTCTCTAGCATCCTGTCCGTTCTTTCCCTCCTCTCTCGTATGCTGTCCTTTCCTTCCTTCCTCCTTCCTAGTATCTTATCCCAGCCTCACCATCTCTTCACAACTGTTGTCCTTCGCCTCACTCAACTTACGCCTCTCCTTAGACAACAATCTTCTCTTATTCTTCCAAAGTCCAGTGCCCCAGTTCCTTAACATTAATAGGCAGGACGATAACAAACTTTAATTTCAGGTATTACCACATATTAAGCGCATGTAAATAGCCTAATGCTGGTAATTAGAAAGAAAAAAAAACTCTCTCTCTCTCTCTCTCTCTATCTATCTATCTATCTATCTATCTATCTCTCTCTCTCTCTCCCTCCCTCTCTCTCTCTCTCTCTCTCTCTCTGAGTATCTATCCACTTATTCATCTATTTTTATCTTTCCATCTGTCCCATAATCCATCCATCTATCAGTCAGTCACTCAGTCTATCTATTTATCCATCTATCTATCCATTTATGTGTCTGTCAACCCTACCCATCACGACACTAATACTGGTTCCTTATAACTGCCTCTTCCAACGCCCCCCCACACTTCAGCCCTCCCAACATTACCAACTCCCGCCAACAACATGCCTCTTACTGTGCTCTCCTTGGTCAGCCCTTCCCTCAAGTGAGCGTTCGCTAATGCTACGACTCTTAGACACGAGAAACACCGCAGAAACGCCCTCCTCCTACTCCTCCTCCTTCTCCTGCTCCTGCACCTCCTTCTCCTCCTCCTCCTCCTCCTCCTCCTTCTCCCTCCTTCCTTCCTTCCTTCCTTCCTTCCTTCAAGTCATTATGATCTAACTGTGCTCACTCCTAGCAGGTATACTCTTTTCCTACGCACTTGACTTAAAATTGCCTTTTTTCCATCTTCAATGGTCAGCTGTAACATGTTGCTGAGCTGAATATGATGCTAGTCACGAAGAAGTGTCATGGACTTAGGCCAGTAGGCTTTTCTTTCTTATTCTGCCTCTGAGTATAGAGGAATAAAGTGGGAAAAAGACAAAAATTTTTGCCAAGTTTAGGTGAAAATACTATACTCGCTTTTCCCTTCTTCCACCTAGACTTACGGCCATGTATGTAGCCCATCTTACGAGTTGTCTTTTTTTTGTTTTTTCCTGCCGTCTCCAGATAATGTTATATTTGTGGTAGCCTCTTCGAAACTTCATGAACGTCTTTTCAACTTTCCTCTATCTCCCCCCTAGAAATAAAAGAAATAAAAATAATATAAAAAAATAAAAATGTAGAATGACTGATTGCGGGAAAAAGGGCCACGTCAACATTCAGTTCGCCAAGCTCACGTCCGCAAGAGTCTGGGGTCACGAGAACAACAACGACGCTAAATGGAACACCTTTCCGCCTCGCCTTTCCCTCCTCCACTTTCCACCTACCCTCTCCCTCCTTTACTCCCCACCTCGCCTTTCCCTCCTGCACTCCACGCGTCTCCGGGATAAACCCACGCCAACACATCACCTTCAGCCGCTAGGAGCGAGGAGGCCTTGACGTGAGAAGCAGCAGATGTGGGAGCTAATGTGGGGAGAGGGGAGCGTCTGGGAGTTGTGCTGCAGAGGCGACGAGCAGACTTGATAATAATTTAGTTACTGTGGCTGTTTACGTGAACATGCCCTGAAATCGCCATCTATCATAAATACTGAATTAAGAGGGAACAGCAAAGGTGACGCGCAGAAATGGTAATAAATTAAGGTTACTATGACTGGGTATGCTTTTCCACTTTCGCCATCATTAATGCTGAGCTGAGGGGAATATCTGATGACTATGTAGCAGAGATGACGCCCAGAAATGGTAATAAATTAAGGTTATAGTGACTGACTATGCCAAGTTTACACTAAATTGACCTCAAATGGTCATCTGTCGTAAATCCTGAGACAGAGGAAGATATAGTTGTTTTGGGGACGAGGTGACGCAAGGATACGTAATAACATAAGTTTACTATGACTGAAAATGTAGTGCCCCCCTTTACTTGGCTTAATGCTGCCTTTTCCCTGCTTTAAATGCCGAGGTTTAACTAGAGATTATCACTAAAATACGGTTCTAGCCACGAAATAGTGCTGTGGAAAGGATGTGGAGCCTTGCACTGTGTTATTTTGCCATTGAGCTGTATGGTAAATTACAGCGTGAAAAGAAATTTCCTCACAGTTGAAGGTAGACAAATTACAGGAAAGTATGTGAGATTGTACATATGCAGATTATGGTGATATCAGAATGATTTAAGTCACGCAGAAAAGGAGGGCAAGGTCTAATCAAAACAAATCGCTTAAGTACAGCTGTTTGGGAGCTTCCTTAACCGACAAGAATACGGGCCAAGGGACTCGAGTATGACTGAAAGGAAAGGTGACAGTCTTAACGTGAGAAACAGCAGGTGACGGAATTATTGCTGGGGAAGGAAAGGTCTGTGTAACGTGAGGCTGAAGAGACGCGCAGAACAAATTTTACTATATATCTACTGTGAGTTATATATGCCTTCTGTAATTACTTATAATGTGTTTGTCCTCCAGTCTTTTATAACTAATTCTCAGCCAAATCAAATCGCATGGCTCTGCTTGGAATAATACATCAGTTACCCACACAATGACAGCGCTAACTAATCCATCAAATCCGGCACTAAATATTGTAAATCCTGCTCCTTTACCTAAAACAACAATAATAATCCCCCTTAACAAGAAAACGCGTCTATATTGCCTGAAAATCCGAGAGAAAATTATCAGTAATCAAAACAAAGCTAATCCCCACCAGCGATTTTCTGTCTTTTTTCTTTCGCATTTTTTTTTAAGCTTTAAAATAATCGAGGGAGGGAAACTCTTGTGTGTGTGTGTGTGTGTGTGTGTGTGTGTGTGTGTGTGTGTGTGTGTGTGTGTGTGTACGTCAATGATCTCCGTCACGCCAAGCTATTGAGGGATTATGAAGCGGATTTTCGTCAGCGCTGGATGATTTTCTTTGTTTTCATCTCTTTCGTTGGTCTTGTTTCTTTTCTTTACTACGCATTTCTCTCTCTCTCTCTCTCTCTCTCTCTCTCTCTCTCTCTCTCTCTCTTTTCCCATGCATTTTAGTAGCGGAAAAAAAAAATCGAGACAGGAGAATTTAGCCCGAAAAATCTAACCACACACAGACAGAAAAAAAAAATGGCCGTGGTGGAGTACTAGAAACCCCGAAGCGTAATTATTGAATGGGGAGCAAGAGTTGAGAGAGCGAGAGAGAGAGAGCGAGAGCGAGAGAGAGAGAGAGAGAGAGAGAGAGAGAGAGAGAGAGAGAGAATCACGCCCAAAAATACGACCCCAGAGAAAATCGCCAAAGACCAAGAGACGTATGTAAAATGGCGAAAATAAATAAATAAATAAATATAAAAATAAAAAAGCCTCCATACTCTTGTGATCCATAGTTTCCTAATTTGCTTTACTGATGTTTGCTTTATTTTGGTAAGGTAAATATTGCTCTCCTACAGCGTAATTCAGGTTATATAAATGGACCTCTTTATTTTTCTTTACTAGATATAGGAAGCGTGAATAAAAATAAGTTACAGGAGGTTGTTTTATAATTTTGTTCACGACTTCACACTGTATGGACGGGAAATGTAAAGGTGTGTGTGTGTGTGTGTGTGTGTGTGTGTGTGCGTGTGTGTGCGCTGTACAATTAAAAAAGTGTAGCGTTCCAGGTCACGTCGCAAAATTTTAACAAGCCATACTTTATGAAACACACACACACACACACACACACACACACATATAAACTGAGAAATAGTAAGAGCTGCGGAGCATATGTAAAAATCCTGAATATAAAAGGAACTTCCCATTTAAAAAATCACACACACACATGTACGCACGCACGCGCACGCGCGCGCCAGTGGTAGAAAGAGCATGGGAAGAAAAAAGAAAAGAAAAACACGCACGAGGTTAAATTACAAAAAACTAGAAATGAACGAGATCGTTAATTTTAGATTTTTTTAAATCTTCACTCAGATTATGAAGGCAAATAAAATATATACACAAATTCACACACACACACACACACACACACACACACACACACACACACACACACACACATACACACAGAAAACAACAGAAACACCAAAAACTGAAAAAGAAAGTAAGCACGCGATACTCTCATATACCTAAATCTCACCAAAACAAAAACGAAAACTGGGATATGGGATTACCTAACTTACCCACGATGTTGAGCCTGACTGGGAGGACCTTGGGAGGGTGGGTGGAGATCTGTGGAAGAAATGATAAACCCTCTTAGTACGTCTGTGAGAGAAGGAAGTTTTCGTTGTAGCTTTGAACTGACAGAGAAATTATGGGTAGATGTAAAGTAAGTCGCCTGTTTAGATATGGAGAGTTGTGGAAGTACTGATAATTGATTTTAACATATTTTTACGGTTAATGAGTCTCCTTGGTCGTGCAGGACTGGAAGAACTGTTGTTGCTTGGTTGTAGAGTGAGAAAGGTGTTGGAGAGGGACACCTTCCTAAGTTGGCACCCTATAATCTTTTGGCTCCACTGCCCTATTATTATCAACTAATTCCCTGTCCCCCCAAACGAGGATAGTGGACTGTAAGAGGGGCATAACTCAGTCTACACTTCACTGGGTTCATATTATGAGTGAAGATTAAGTTTTTCACAGGCAATCGTTGGCCGCGTCTCCACCAAATACTTACTGGTATAGGCTTCTTCTTCTTCTTTTTTTTTTTATCACTATAACTCTTAGAACTTCACGCCTGCACTCGCTCACATCCATTGGGCCACCTGTATGGATTTTCGTGAGGGGACTACTTCTTTTATCTAATCCCCGTCAGCAAGCATATGGTGTGAACGCGGCTTTAAACAGAAAATAAGGCCAAGAAACTAAGATAATGTACCTGGCATTCGTAGTTCCCCTGGTCCCTTCGCTGTGTGTACTTGATCTGCAGCTTCCAGTTGTTAGGGTGCTCGAAGTTCAGCGAGAATCTGGGAATGGAATAAAGTAGGGAATGAGACGATGAAGGAATGGAGATGTAGAGATAAATGAACGCAGGTAACACGAGCGTCTTTCTGTGAGTAGGAGAAAATGATGAGAGGGACAGGGACATAGAGGCACAGAAAAATAAACAGACAGACCTATAGAGACAAGGAGATAGACAGATGAATAGACAGACAGATAAATAGATAGACAGAAAGAGAGTAAAGTAAGAAAAACGTCTATTGGATATAAGAGGTAAATGTCTATGCAGTCAAGTCTGGAAATAGAAAAAATAAAGAGATGACAGAAATACCTAGCGGCAACAGAAGAGGAACAGAAAAAGTTGGGAAAGCTAATTAATAGCGCAAAAAGAGTTGGAATATTAAAGAAAAGAGGGAGTGAACACAACAGATGAACAAAGGAAATAGGGAAAGCTATTCTATAACAAATCAAGCTGGAATATTGAAGAAAAAAGTAGCAAAAAAACAGAGAAAACAGGGAAAGCTAAATTATAACAAAGCCAGCTGGAATATTGAAGAAGAACGTAACAGATAAACAGAGACAACGGGGAAAGCTAAAATATAATGAAGAAGCTGGGATATTGAATGAGAAGCTAACAGATAAAGAGAGATAATGGGAAAAGCTAAAAATATCACAGAAAGAGTTAGAATATTGAAGGTTCGAGCAAGATTAGAGGTAAGCAATGATAGGCCTGTCAGTCTGAGAGATTTAGTAACGTATTAACCTATCGCTATCATGACCTTGGGATTGAATTTCGAAAGGGAGGGATTAAGGAAGGAAGATGTGGTTTATAGGAGAGAGATATAGAGACAGAGAGACAGATTGACTAATTGATTGTTGGTTGATTGATAAGTAGATAGACAGATTCACACAGAGATAGAAAGAGACAAAGGAAGGGATAGAAATATTGAAGTGAGAGAGAGAGAGAAAGAGATAGATAGATAGATAGAGAGAGAGAGAGAGAGAGAGAGAGAGAGAGAGAGATGGGAGATTAGAACTGGGAGGCAACAGAACAGACGAAGGGAGTAAAACCACAGGAACATTACAAAAACCTCAAATTGATCTGAACTATAGAAGAGCAGGGATAAAAATAAAGGTCATATGTGACTGGCTAGATAAATGGCCAGATAGGATAGAAACAGAAAGAGTTGGCCTAACAGTGTGTGGGTTATGGAGTGGAATTTTGAGGGAAAGAAATTGAAAAAGGGAAAATTTATTAGGCAAATTATAGGAGGGATCATATAAAAGGGCTTCAAAAAATATGAGACACAGCCTGGGAGAGATAAACACAAATTATTCTCCAGTAAATATGAGAGATAAGGTAACAGAGATAACGAAAAAATAGTCCATATCAGTGATAAGATATGACATATAACGTAAAATAGTTCACAGCCTTTACGAAAGATTCCATGGGAGAGATAACACAAAATAACCTAAAATAAACACATAATAACACAAGAGATAAAAAAAATGACACCACAGATACGAGCGATAGCATGGAAGAGATACCATAATAAAGTTTCCATTCATTTCAAAAGATTACATAGGAAAGTCAGCCCAAAATAATTATGATAGCAGGGGAGAGAATGCATATGTTGCTATTCAGAAAACTGGACATATTGAGTGCGGTTTGGAAATTTTCATACCATTCCTTTCTCTCTCTCTCTCTCTCTCTCTCTCTCTCTCTCTCTCTCTCAAAATCCAACAAGCCACCACCACCACCAAATCCTAAACGCGGCCTCTAAAAAATTAACCCTGTTTTTGCTCGCTCCACCCTGAATCACGGCCGCCATCAACAACGCAGCCAAACTTCTGCAATATTTATGGCTCACCCGATGAAAGCTAAATCACCCAAATCCGGATAATTTAGCTCGCATTATTAAAGCTGGATATTTTAACTGGCCTGCACGCGTCAGGTCGGCTGAACCTTGTCTTTATTTTATATTTTAGTTTATTTTCTTTGTTTATTTTAGTTCTTTTTTTAATCTTCTCTCTCTCTCTCTCTCTCTCTCTCTCTCTCTCTCTCTCTTTTATATTGTGTGTGTGTGTGTGTGTGTGTGTGTGTGTGTGTGTGTGTGAGAGAGAGAGAGAGAGAGAGAGAGAGAGAGAGAGAGAGAGTAGGCGACTCAACTCGCCTACTATTTTTCCTCCACTTTCTGTCTCTCCCCAAAGACGGCAAAGTCCTGAGGTTGTATGCATGAAGGATCTTAACTCAGCTACTTCTGCTATTATGGAGTCTGCATAGCAGGCAGTTGTTACCATGAGTCAATTTGTTTTGTCCTATTTCTCACTTAAATACTCCTTCTAGTTTGACAGTGAAGTGTTCGGAACTGAATGAGCAATAAACAAAGCAACCATATTCACACCTTTGGCTCAAGAATATTTGTAACACTTTAATATTGACTGACGTTTGGTTGTGATGTGTTTATTAGCTGTACAGGTAAAGCTAAAAGAATAAACATCCTTAAGCACTGCTTAGTAAAAATAAATCTGTGGATACGGCGGCATCCGTGAGGTGTAAATGGGTGTAAATTGCTGTAAATGGCCTTGATGAGGTGGCAGAGTGGTGCAGGGGTAAATAGACCTTATGACATGCGATGACAGGGGTGATTATGGTGCAGCTAATACTCCCCCCTTTGGTCAACGCCTCTTAAACCCTCCTCCTTCTCTTACCTTTTCTTCCGACATCCTCTTTTCTCCCCTCTCATTATCATCGTCTGTTCTATTTCTCATCCCTATACTCTTCCTTTCTTCCTTCCTTTTCTACATCTTTTCTTATCTCCGTATCCCTCCAACTCTCCTCCTCTCTTCCCTCTCTTTTGATATTCTCTTTGCCTTACCTTTCAATTATTTTATTTCTAACCTCTTTCTCTCACTTATTATTATCGTCTGTTCTACTCTTTATTTCTACAGTCCTTCCCTTTTTCCTTCGTCATCTTCATTTTTCTCATTATAGTCTCATCTCCCCAAAGCTCTTTCCTTTCCCTTTCTTCCCGTATTCCCTTTGTTATTCTTTCTTCGTCGCATGCTCTTCTCTTAATCCCGCCAGATCCAGCTCTCTGTCTCTCTGTCTACATATATATATCCCATTGGATCCCAGAGCTCCTGGGAGAGGCATAGTGCAGGGAGGGTACTAAGCGCACCTCCCTTCGCCTATCGGCTCATAGTCGCGAAGCTCATAGGTTCCTATCCGAGGGTTCCCTACTTTATCAACTTTTGAAAATTTCCAGTTCTGTCCTATATTGAGGACACTGGGCTCCAATGGTATATATCTACAGTATATATATATATATATATATATATATATATATATATATATATATATATATATATATATATATATATATATATATATATATGACGGTCTTCCTTCTCACCTTGCCTTCGTCCATCTTCACTTCTTCCCTTACTGTCAACCCAGTCTTTCATAATACCCTCAGTGTCTTCTACTCCTTCTTTTTTTCCCCTCTACTTTCCTCTTTTCTCATCATCGTCTACTATTTACCTCTTCACAGCTCTTTTCCTATTTTCCTCTTTCCTCTCTTCTCTCACTCCGTCGTCGTCATGATTCTTCCACTTTTTTCTTCCTTTTCTCCCTTTCTCTTTTCTCCTCTCATCGACACCCTCTCCTATCATTATCCCTCCTCTGCCTAACATTTCTCTCTTCTTCTTCCTCCTTTCTCTCTTGTAAGTTAACCGCCTCATCTGCTCATTACCCTCTAGTCCTCTCCTCCTTCACCACCATCATCATTTTCCCCCATCATCATCTCCTCTCATTATCTTTTCTATGCCGTACAACTTTTTCTTTATTTCGCCTCTTGTGCATTTACTACCCCATCCCCCGATTTGTTCCTTGTCTTGAAATACGCTAGGATGAAGGTGTGAAGGCTTGTGTGATGAAAGGCAGAATGTCCGGTTTTTATGTAATCACCCACACAGGCAGTAAATGATCACAGGCTTATCTCAAACACATACTAGAAGACTGCACACAAATACATTTACTTTCGATGGAGAAGCTGAATATTAAACCTGCATGTATAATCCTCACCCTTGCCCTGGAAACATAGAACCGAGGAAAAACAGAGCCAGGAAAATGTGGATGAGAGTATGCTCTAAGGCTGTATCTGTTGCATTATAATTTTCAGGAGTAAATCATTTTCTACAGGCTCTCACGAACCGGGAATGATTGTGCTGTAATTATCACACACTCCCAGGCACGATTTTGCAAGCGTCAATGATTGGTTGAAAAATAACAGTGTTTGATATTAGTGGAGTGAGCTTAACTGGCTCAGAGAGAGAGAGAGAGAGAGAATAATTATCTCACCTGGCGTCGTTGCTGTAGGTATGTAGTCCCCAAGTAAGCAGCTTGATCTCATCCCCGTCACGTCGCACCCAAGACACCTGCGCTCACACCGGCACCCACACCGGTGCACACGGCAACACACACGTCGAGAAAAGAACGAGAAAATAACCAGATTAATTTTAAAAGATATATAAATATTAATATAAATAAACCAGAAAAAAGAAAAGGAATGAAAGCCATCTAGAAAGAGAAATTATTTAACTCCGTAATAAAGAAATTGAATGAAAAATCAACATATTTTTAAATACATAAGAGTTTTAACGCGGTATTACTTCGAAGAATTAATCAGGTAATATGACAACACTCTTTTATATTTCCACTACCTCCTACTCCTCCTCCTCCTACCTCTTCTGCTCCTGCTCCTCTTCCTCCTCCCGCTCCTCTTCCTCCTCCTCTTCCTCCTCCTCCTCCTCCTCCTCTTCCTCTTGCTTCTCCTCTTCTTCATCAAAAGTATCATCACCATCATCATCATAAATATCATCACCACTATCATCATCATTATTACCCTAGCCATAAAGACAGTATGCACGTCTCATCACGTACAATAGTAGTTTCTAAATGTACACCTGCAGGTCACTCTAGCTCGTTCAAATAAATAATCTTCACAAAAAAAAAAAAAAATCCTCCTCTGGTTAGTAATTACATTGTTGATATTAATGCAGTAAAGATAATGTTAAAGTTGTTCAAGGTCTTCGAAGTTAGTTTCTCATAATACGTTTTTTTTTTCCCAACCACCACATCATTATATATCTAATTCTGATAAGGCTTAATAAAAATAACACTAGACGACAGTATATTCTTTCCCAGTCATTCATTATATTTGAGGTATAATGGGGTATAACGTTACGTCTTTTGTTAAGTCTGAATATTGAAACAAGAAATCAGACACACACACACACACACACACACACACACACACACACACACATAAACACCCCTCTCCCCCTCAGACACACACACACACACACACACACACACATAAACACCCCCTTCACCCCCCACACACACAAACACCCCCCTTCACCCCCCCAACACACTCAGTCCTTCACTTCCTCCCCCCCCTCTCTCTCTCTCTCTCTCTTACCGTCTTGTCTCTCAGTCTGTTGATGCGGCAGTTGAGGTAGGCTGTGGAACCAAGCTGTGCGGTGATATTGGTAGTATTCTCGTAGTCCTGGAAGTAGGGGAGGAGGTCGTGCTGGTCCCCGTGCACTGCGTGGTCGTACCTGTAGGGATGGAAAAAAGTCGCAGTTCGATTACCTTAACCTTTTAGCTGTGAATTACCTACATTGCATTCAAGGTCGACTGAGGTTAGATGGACTTACTCTGGTTAAAGAACACCTCTCTCTCTTTTTGTCATTGACGAAACGCATTTTCACACACACACACACACACACACACACACACACACACACACACACACTGTAGAATATAAAAAGCTCTAGAACTCTCATAGCCAGGATTTTATCTCAAGAGTTCTAATAATCATCGTCAAAAATGTGGGGTCTGCATCCCACTTTGCCATTTCAGATTTAAGCATACGATCCTAAGAGTCAAAAGAACGTGTCACATGTGAGTATAAATTATAGTCAAAAATTTTGGCTACATCTCCGTCAACTGAATAGAGTCGAAACACCGAAATTAACATCCCAGTTCCGCAGATGTTGAATGATTTTTTTTTTTTTTATAGAAAAGGAAAGACGGGAACTACATGCACGGTTCCCTGGTTTTGTTCCCTCCTCATCGACGATTATTACTGAACATCCTCCTTTGAGGCTTCAGAGTAAATCTACACCATAATGAAAGTATAACATATAGGAGATACTTGATAATGTGTATTGAATGATGGCAAAACAGTGACAGTTATGTAATAATTTTGAATTTCATATCCTCTTTTTTCGCAAAATTCTAAACTATCAGCTATTGTGATGAGTATTACACGAAACTAGGTCAAACGAATGCTTAACTCGTCGGAAATACTCAGCAATATTTTTTTTTTTTTTTTTTTACAGTAGCAGAAGTGACATTTGCACAATCAAAGCCTACGTTATATCCCCACCACATCAAGATATGCACTTTCATTTCCATTTGCGTTGTTACGTTAGCACGTTCAAGTTTCAAATGAAAGTGGGAGACGTTAAGTGTTCGGTAATATTCTGCTACTACTACTGCTGCTGCTACTACTACTACTACTACTACTACTGCTTTTTCTTCTTCTTCTTCTTCTGCAAATGGTAGCACTCCTGACATTTACATAATCAGCGTCAAGGTTATATCCTCAATTCGTCGACAACTTCTGCACTTTCATCTTCAGTTGGGTTATCAGAAGCGTAATTCTAACTAACTTTGGCTCACACACTCTTCCTCTTCTCTTCGTCGGAACTACCAGTTTCATTTTAAGTTCTCAAGCAGTGGCCTGTCCTCGTCCTTGCCCTCGTCCTCGTCCTTTTACTGACTGCCCAATAAGTCCTCCCTCCTCCCCCCGACCTCACACCAGCTCCGTCCTGCTCTTACACCAGTTCCCTTCCTGTACATACACCACCCCCTTGCCCTCACATTACTCTCTTACCCTTATATTTGCTTCTTGCCCTTGCATCACCTTAGTTCTTACACCAGCCCCCTGCCTTCACATCACTCCTATGTCCCTATACCAACCCTCACATCAGTTTCTTGACGTCACACCACCCCTGACCTCATACCAGCCTCCTACACCATCTCCTTCCATAAATTCACACCAGCCACCAGGTCCCTACCTCTCATCACCCCGCACACCAGATGTCTTCCCTCACACCACCCAAGCCCTCAAACCCACTTACACCCCAGACCTCTTCTAATACCACTCAAGTAAAACCACTCTCACACCAGACCCCTTCCCCTTCTCATACCACTCAAGTCAGGCCAAGTTCACATCCCCACTTCGCCCCAGCCACCGATAAAATTCACCTGAGGGGGTCGGCGCCCCCTCCTAAGCCCTTCTTTTTAAAAATTCATGCATAGCAAATTTTATAACACGGCTTTCTGAAGAATGAACCCTGGCGTAAAATCTTAATGAGCTAATTGAAAGCGGGGTGGCGGGGGGAGAGAGAGAGAGAGAGAGAGAGAGAGAGAGAGAAGGAGGGAGGGAAGTTTACCCAAAATACTATGAACGCAAAGCTTAAACCAAATGAAAATGCACAGGTGTGTGTGTGTGTGTGTGTGTGTGTGTGTGTGTGTGTGTGTGTGTGTGTGTGTGTGTGTGTGTGTGTGTGTTTTTGAGAGAGAGAGAGAGAGAGAGAGAGAGAGAGAGAAGGCGGGAAGGAAGTTTACCAAAAGTGCTATGAACGCAAAGCTTAAACGAAATGAAAATGCAAAGGCGTGTGTGTGTGTGTGTGTGTGTGTGTGTGTGTGTGTGTGTGTGTGTGTGTGTGTGTGTGTGTGTGTGAGAGAGATAGATAGATAGAGAGAGAGAGAGAGAGAGAGAGAGAGAGAGAGAGAGAGAGAGAGGGAGGAAGGCGGGGTGGAAGGGAGGAAGAGCAGAGAAGTGACATGGAAAACGTGGAGAGGAAATCTAAAAAGTATTTATTCAAGAGGGGAAGGAATGAAGGAAGTTGGAGGGGGAGAGAGAAAGAGGGGAAAAGCAGTCAGAGAGAGAGAGACACGTTAACTGAAAAGAGGAAAGGAAAATATTTATAGACTGGGGGATGAAAGTGGAGAGAGAGAGAGAGAGAGAGAGAGAGAGAGAGAGAGAGAGAGAGAGAGAGAGAGAGTTTACTAGTAGTGCCATGAAGGTAAAGCTTAGGTGGGATTAAAAGACAAATCTCTCTCTCTCTCTCTCTCTCTCTCTCTCTCTCTCACACACACACACACACACACACACACACACACACACACACACACACACACACACACAGGCCATTCAGAATTAGGTAGCATAAAAGAGGCATGGAAATGACCTCTTACCTTCCACTCATCTTCTACCCTGCCATTCCTTCTTCTGTTATGTCAGTGGACTTTGTGGGAGAAGCCAAGGATTCCAGTGGCTTCGATGACGAGAGAATGAACGTGTATTTATGGGGGTGGAGTGAGATTCATTTGATTTTAGAATAATTTACACTAATAATCAGGAGGGTGGAGAGCCATTTATTAGTTTTTTTTTTTTAATAGTTTACACCAACACTGAAGGAGGTGCTTAGACATTCACCTGCCTTGAGAATAATAATACCAATATTCAAGGGGACTGGTAGACGTTCGCTAGATTATTAAATTACATAACAATGAGGGGTCTTTCCAGTGTTAAATAAAATCGTGTCTTGACAGCAGCAATAAGTAAATAAATAAATAAATAAAAGATGTTCTCGCAGCAAAAGGGATTAAACTTGGGAGGCATAATATACATTCCCGGATACCTCTCTATTCCAAACTTATTTTCGTGCGACAAAGAGTTATCGAGAGTTTGTGAATCTACTCCACACTCGTGCTATCAGATCATAACTTCCACTGCTCTCACTTATCGCACGGTGCAGGGGGAAGTTACTGCAGGACCGAGAAGCAAGGAAGGAGGGAAGGAAGGAAGGAAGAAAAGAAGGACGGACACACACACACACACACACACACACACACACACACACACACACACACACACACACACACACACACACACACACACACACACACACACACACACACGTTTTTTTCACTACAATACTAACACTGTTGGGTCATGCCCCTTTCAGTTTACTTCTAACGTATTATACACTCCTAACAATCTTATAAAAATATCAGTGACATGATTTTTTTATTCTTGAGGCCATGGGACGTTGCTATCCACCTTCATCTCTTAAATCTCACATTGATAACTATTTGTTTGTTTTTTTCGTATATCCTTGTAGCTACCAGAAGATTATTATTCAGAACAGGAGATCCCCTTGACGGTGAAGGGGTCGCTGAAGTCTGTATCTATTCCCTGCAGTTCTAACACTCCACCCTTAGCTCCATGATAACAGGAGACAGCAAGATTAAAATAAAAGATGTCCTAGGCTTTCATGGGTAATGGTCTTCTACGTTTAATCAAGTTAATTATTATTCATCTTTGTTCGATGTGTTTCTCGTGAGCCATTCTCCTCCACCGTGTCACACTGCAGCTCATCCACCCCTAGTTGTGCCTCTTTAATATACTCATGACACACCAAACATTCCTAGCAATCTCTACTTTCTCGTACGTCTCACTGATTATATTAATGCAACTTTACCTGTTTTGTACGCCTCACAAATCGAAAGTTCTCCATCCTTGCATTATTTTATTCTCGCCCAATTTCTTTTTAAGTTCCTTGACATAAACGTAGCCTTCCACACTTTGCTCGTTCCCTTTTAGCGGACTCTTTGACACCGCTCGTTCTATACAATCCATACTACCTTTAACGTCTCATAACCTCTATTTCCGCTCACCTTGCATTGCTTATTCTCGTTTTATTTATTGCCACACTTCTTCTAAATATATACCACCTCGCTTCTTGGTCTGTCCTTTTCTTTTTGGTATGTCTAAAATATCAGACATTCCTCACGCTCTGAGTTATTATGTCCAGCCAAATCCATTAGAAGTTATTCTTGCATTTCTTGTATCTTTCTAGTTTTTGCTATGTTCTTTGTCGTAACATAACTCCTCAATCTTCAACCCTGCCCCTTTTTAGTCTCTCCTCGATGCTGTGCATTCTTGCATTCTATGCTATCCTGTACTTCCAATAAAGCTTAGTATATCTCATCCCTGCATATCTTTATCCCGAGAGCAATTGCTGTTTCTTGTCTTAATAGCCTATTGCACCTGAGTCCTCAGTTCTGCCATATTTAGTCTCTCCTCGATGCAGTGCAGTCTCCACAAAAGATGCTCATTATACCTCTCCCAAAGTCACGTTACTTTTACCCTTGTATTATTAGTTATGTAGTACAGTATTTACTGTCATGTTTCTAGTCATATAGCCTAGTAATCCCCCAGTACATGATCTTTTTGCCTTCGGTTTACCATTGACATGCCACACACTCATACCAGCCTCCCATGTCTTCAAAATTTATTACTATTCATCCCTGCTTCACAATCTTCAGACGAGTAATGTTCCCTGTCGTATTACACCACTTAAGTCCTTGGTGTCTCTTTAATGTACTCTTGACATATTTCATTCTCCCTTCAACCTCTAATGTTTTATTCGTCCCCACAAGTCCATTTATTTTTACCCTTGCATTTCTTACTTCTTGAGAGTTACTGCCATGCTCCGTGTCATATTACCACTCCTCAGTCCTCAGCTCTTGCTCTCTTTAGTTGCCCTTTTCATATCATGCACTCCTCAAACTCTGTCATTCGCAACATCCAGGAAAACCATTATATCTCACTCTTACTTTAAATATCCAAGTGCATTTAAAACAATTCTCCTTGTCATTTTATAACCCTTCCCTCCCTGATCTTTCCTTGTTCAATTCCCCCCATATTTCTCCCAAACTCCACACACTGTTCTATCTTATATCTCCCAGTAAGTATAGTGATGACAGTCCTTGCTTTACTTACTTCTCACGAGTTATTGCAATATTCCTTATAATAAATGTAGCTCTCCACTTCTTGCCCCTTTCACTTTTTAGCTTCCACTTGACAATACACATTCTTTACAAACTCCACTATATTGTACCTCTGTCTGAATGTATTGCTGTTCAGTCTTTTATTATTTGCTATTCGTGTGTCACCGTAATGTTCCTTGTCGTAAATAGCCATCTCTCTCTCCTTAATCTTGCTTTCTTTAATCTCTTATAATGTGAACGGACTCATGCAGCTGACTGTACGTTCTAGAAGTACTCCCATCAACCCCTTCAGTTCAATGACATATTATATTATTGCTACCTTCAGACGATTTTCTTCAGCATAGGACAGACTTCTCAGACTTGATCAGTAAATAAAATCTTTAGTATTACCTTTAAAGCTAGATTCTTCCGTAAATTGAATCAAGTCGCCTGGTGGTAGCTAGAATATGACACAAATTTAAGTCGCGGGTTAAAAGGGGTTAAGGGAGAAGGTTGTAGTTAGGTGTGGAGGTGATAAAGTACGGGCAAACGCGAGGGGGGACATGGCTGGATCCCTGCCTAATGTTCACATCCATCATTCTTATTGTCATCCTTTTGCGTTTTTTACTCCCATCCGGATTTTACAGTGTTCCAGTTTCTTTTCTCCTCCTCCTCCTCCTCCTCCTCCTCCTCCTCCTTCTCTCTCTCTCTCTCTCTCTCTCTCTCTTCTCTCAGCATCATTTCTGCATAAATTCTTCACATTCCGTGTTTTGACGCATGTTTCTTGGCTGTTTCCTGGTTTTTATTTCGCATGAATCTTTCTCACAGATATTATTTTACGTTTTCAACCTCTCCGATTTTTACCGGGTGTCAAATTTTATCGTGATCCAATTTTTTCATTCCTTTCATAGTTTTTATTTTAAACACACTGGCCTGCATTCGAATTCCTTCATCCTGGAATTTCCCTTTTCATTTTTCGCGTATTCCATCGAGTTTTATATGGAGCTTTTCCTTGTTTTACTTTTTTGTTATGATTTCCTTCTTCTTCCTGTAATTTCCTTCGTTTCTGCCTTCTTCTGTCCTCTGCATGTCCCCCTTTCTCTGTCTTCTGTATTTCATATTTTGCGTATAACCTCGCTTCTGTTTTGAGTATCCTACGTCTTTAGCTTTACCTTTCGCTTTCTATTGTCTGTTTCGCACCCATCTATCTATCTATCTATCAATCAGTCTATCTATACACATATTTAATTTGCATATCCCAGTTCCTTTCTGGCGTTTTCCTTATTTCCTGTGGTGTGGACTAAATCTTTTCTTCAATTTTATACAGCCTGACATTTCTCTTCTTCGTTTCCCAGGGTTTCTATCTGACATTCCCTGTTTCTTATCTTGCAAAATTTTTCAAGTTCTCTGACTGACATTCTCTGATTTCAACCTTACATATTTCTCGGGTTTCTATCTGACATTCTTAGTTTTCAGCCTTGCATATTTCCTAGATCCTCTCTTACTTGCTGTTTCTCTAGTCTTTAGTGCATTCGTTAAAGTCTGCCGGAGTGAAGCATCTCGTTAAAATATAAATAGATAGATAGATAATTAGATAGATAGACAGACTAGTAAGATAGTGAGATACGAACAAAGCTGCTCCTCAAGATGCTCCTAGATCGATGAAGTAAGTAAAAAAAGGTCTAGTTATAATAAGAACTTTATCCGGGTCAGCAGCTTGGCCCTCACCCGTGGACCACTGGCTCTTGTCTCTCAACCTCTGGCCAATGAGGCGTGCAGTGGGAAGGAGGGGAGGGGGTAGGAAAGAGTCAGTAGGGGGGGAGAAGTTGGGGGGGGGGAGGAAGAAGCTGGTGGGAATGGTGTGTTGAGGAGAGGCTAGTGAGAGGAAAGATGGGGAAAGGAGAGGAAAGGAAGCGTGGGGAAGGGAGTGGAGGGGAGAACAGGGGAGGGGAGAAGAGAAGAGAGGTGGAGAGAGTAGAGCGGAGGGGCGATAAGAGGAGAAGAGAGGAAAGAAAAGCAAAGGACCAGAAAAGGAGGAGAGGGGAGGGAAGGGGGGGAGACAGATGGAGGGAAATGGATGGGGAGTGGAGAGGGGAAAGAGGAAGGAAACTGCTGGGGAAAGCTGACATGGGAGAACAGTAGTAGCGGAGGGGCTGGAAGGACGGACGGAAGCATAGGGGAAATTGACTTATGGGAGAGAAGAGAGAGAAAGGAAGGAAAGATGAGAGAAGAGAGGAGGAGAGAAAAAGAGAGGTGAGAAAGGGAGTGGAGGAAGAGGAGCGAAGGCTGCTTGAAGGAAACTGGTGAGGAAGGAAAGAAGAGAGGTGAAACGAAGAGAGAAGAAACGAAGAGAAGAGAATAGGAAAAGGGGGAGTGCAGGAGAGGAGGAGAAGAGCGAAGAAAATGCTAAAAGTAAAGAAGAGAAGAGTAGAGGAGGAAAAAGAGATGCAACAAAGCTTTATATCAATGAGAAAAAGTCTTAAGCTCTGAAAGGAAGGGCGGAAGGAAAACTATACTTTTTTGTTTTTCTAGCCTTAAGACACCATTTATATTTCATCCTTGCTGCTATCACTCATTTTCATCCAGCTTAAGAAATATTATTCGAGCTGAAGGTGTAAAATATGTCCTCCATTAGCCTCTTCATTAACACGGAGTCTCCTAAACTGAGAAAAATTGCATGGCGATAGGGAGACTAAAATAAAAGGAAGGACTTGCGTTGAAAGGAAATACCGAACGTGATTGGAGTTAAAAGGAAGGGGAAATGGAGAAACGGAGAGGAGGGAGGATGAAAGATAGGAATAAGGGTAGAAAGGAAAGGGAGAAGCAAAGATGAGAAATGTAGGAGAATTATGCAAGAACAAATGGTAAACGAAAATGAAAGGGAAGAAAAGGGGAAAGAGAAATGGTGACAGGTCGGCAGGGAGGAAAAGAAAGCAGAGAGTAGCGGCTCTATAGGGAACTGAGAAAGAGAGAAGAGAGGGTTTGAAACGGAAATGAGGAAGGAAAACAATAAATTAAAGTTAGAATTACAATGGAGGGAGAAAATGAAGGAGTAAAAGGAAGAGAGAATCGGAAAACGGGAGAGCAGAATGGCAAAAGAGAATGGGGGGAGGAGAGGGAAAAAGTGTGGTGATTAGGAAGAATAGGTGAACACATCAAGAAAAAACACAGGCAGGGAGAACAGGCAGGAACTGGAGGTAGAAGAGACAGGGAGAAAGAGTAGAAAAGGTCTAAAGGGAATGGGGGGAGGAAAAACATTAATCCGAAAAGCGCTATGTTAAAGGAAAGTCTTAAAGCGATATATAATGGGAAAAGAGGAAGGAGAGACTAGAAAGAAAAGGGAAAACCACAGAAAAGCATATGATAAAAAGCGACTACGAGTGAGAGATGGGATGAATCGGAAAGTGAAAAAAGAGAAAGGGGAGAAGGAGGATAAGGCAGAGAGGAGAGCCAGTGAGAAAGAGCAGTGAGAGTCTGAACCGAAAGAGAGGAGAGGAAAATATCAACGAAAGGGGAGAAGGAGGACGAGAATAAGGCAGAGGAGAAACAGTGAGAAAGCGCAGTGAGAGTCTGAATGGAACGGGAGGAGGCCAAAAACATTAATCCAAGACCACTGGAGAGGAACACCATCTCCATCTTGCCCAACGCACATACATTTTCCGCCCCCTGCCTCTGCTTCTTCGCCCCTTCAGCTTGTTTACATAATTACCGCCAGGGTTGCATTTTCTGTACACACCAGTCACGCCCTATTACCCTAGGTGGTTTTTAAAGGTATCGCTGGAAAGTGAGCTGTATCAGAGGTAATCATGATAGGTGAGTTAAAGTTAGATGAAGCTATAACTACTGGGGGTCCTTCCTAAATTACCTAATCCCGTGCTATCGTAAATAAAATATATATACAGTAGATATCATTTTAAACAGGGCATTAACCTAACCCCAGCCACCTTTTACTGCAGCTGTCTTCTGTTTCACCGTCTGTGTCTCGTATTTATTATTATTATTTGCTATCATTATCTTCCGTTTCACCGTCCTTCCCCTGTATCTCTCCTGTCTTCCAGCTAATCCTCTATCCCTTACCTGTCCTCTGTGACGGTGCTGTAGGACCAAAGGGAGGCCAAGGAAGCTCGTGTGGCATCCGAAGCAGACTGTCCGGACTCTATCCCGCCATACTTCATCTCCTCAGAGTCCACGCCTTCCTTCCGAACCCCTGCAAGGAAGAAGGAGAAAAGTCATGGGATGCTTACGATAACGGGATGTGTAGAAAGGAAGTGTATGGAGTGAAGTGGAAAGAAGAAGGAGTTATATGGTGTGTACAATATTGAAATCGTAGAAAAAGGGAGTGTGGAGTGACATGGAAGGAAGGAATGGAGTTATAGTATGTGTAAAACAACAGGATGAGACAAAGGGGGTGTGTGGAGTAACATGGAAAGAAGTCAGGGATGTGTATAACGATGGGATGGTAGAAAGGGAGTGTGTGGAGTTACGTGAACAGACAACCCAATGGGGAAATTCGGAAGTGTTACAGAAAGGGAGTGTTTGGAGATACGTGGAGAGACATAAAGCTCTAGAGTGTTGTAAAAAGGGAGTGTATGGAGTTACGTGGAGAGAAAGACAGGCCAACGAAGAAGTTTACAGTGTTTTAGAAAGGGAGCGTTTGGAGTTACGTGTAGGAACAGACTAATGAACGAGGAAGAACTGGAATATAGTGGTGTTGATGTGGGTGTGCTGGAAAGGGTAGGAAGAAGCACCCTGATGAGTAAGTTAAGGAACTTTTTATCTCCTTCCATGCTTCGCTTTCTCACACCGAATTACTTTATCCATTCAGGTTGTTCTTGGCCTACTGTGGTGTTTATGTGCATGTGCTGGAAAGTAATAGGAGTACTGGCTGATGATAATTTTGGCCATATATATATATATATATATATATATATATATATATATATATATATAGCGAATGTGCAATGAAAATGACTAAGCGGGTGAATGTGAATGTGTTCGAGGGAGAGAGGGGGAGGGGAAGATTAAGTATGAGGTGGAAAGACAGAGAGATGAGTGAATGACTATTGCGTGGGATGGAGGGAAGGCAGCCTGACGGGGATGATTGGGCAACGAGGAGGCACTTTGTATGTACCCACCCCTGACAGGATTAAGGTGTCCGGTTATGGAATGAGAGGGGTATGATCACTGAAATGTGCAGAAGAATGTAATGTGAAAGAAAGAGATATAACAACAGAGGAGTGTGGGAGAATGAAATGTGTACCCGTAAAATGGAATGAGTAACAGAATGCAGTGTGTAGAACGGGGTGTGTGCAAGAATGGGGTGTGTAGAGAAGTCAAGACAGAAAATATATGGTTAAGCGAGACTTTGTGTGTGTGTGTGTGTGTGTGTGTGTGTGTGTGTGTGTGTGAGAGAGAGAGAGAGAGAGGAGAGAAAATACTATTGGGCCTCGCTTTGTGTGCGGGTGAGATACGGGTTCCTGAAGGTTTGTTTGCGTGTGTGGCCAAAACTGCAGTATCAGGGAGTATCAGAGAGTATCAGAGAGTATTAGGGAGTATATGGGAGAATCAGGGAGTATCAGGGAGTATTAGGGAGTATCAGGGAGTGTCAGGGAGTATTAGGGAGTATCAGGAATTATCAAAAAGTATTAAGGAGCATCAGAGAGTATTAGAGAGTATCAGAGACTATTTGGGAGTATCAGGGAGTATTAAGGAGTATCAGGGAGGATTAGGGAGTATCAGAGAGTATCAGAAAGTGTTAGGGAGTATCAGAGAGTATCAGGGATTATCAGAAAGTGTTAGGGAGTATCAGAGAGTATTAGGAAAATCATTAACTCCTTCAGTACGAAAACTGCATGAGTCGTCGGTGGCTGAAGGAATAAAAATTGAGACTTATAAGAATAAAATCCCCCCTCTCTCTCTCTCTCTCTCTCTCTCTCTCTCTCTCTCCTTGATGCTATTATTCCATCGGGCCGCTTTGGTTCATGGAAGATATTCACTTCAAAATCATGTGGATCTTATGGGTGAAATTATTTCTTACACACACACACACACACACACACACACACACACACACACACACACACACATATTCAATTGCAGTTGTACCCACTCAGATACAGGCATCACTGTCTTTCTCCCCCCCCCCTCTCTCTCTCTCTCTCTCTATCTGTGTGTGTGTGTGTGTGTGTGTGTGTGTGTGTGTGTGTGTGTACGTATGTGGCCTGCTTTTGACCATTCCTCTCAGTGTAGCCGTGCCAGCGTTGCCTTAAGAGGATTTTATTGAGATATTGCGTCTTTCTAAGCTGGTGAAATAAGCTTTTACTGAGCTTAAGCTTGCTGTGTGTCGCTAATGTGATGGCTTGGGGTTTGTGTATTCCCTGACACACAGAAATATAATGATTCTGACTCCTCTCTTCTCTTCTGACCTCTCGAAACTCCTCTCTTCGCTCTCTACTGTGCACTTTCCTCTTCTGTTATCTTCTTTTATGTATTTTTCTCCTCTCCCACCTCATCTCTCTCTACTCTGCTTTTTCCCGTCTCTGCTCCTCCTCCTCTTCTCCTCTCTCCTACTATTCTATTCTCTCTTTTTTTTCTCTGCAAACTCTCTTTCTCCTTCTACTCTGCGTTCTCTTCTCTTCCCTTCTTTTCTCCTCCCCATTCCTTTACTCCCTCCCCTCCTGCTTTCTTTTCTCAACATTTCTCCTCTTTCTACATACCCCTGCTTTTCCATTCTCATCTCTTCTCTCTTCTTTTCACTCTTCACCTCTCTCTCTCTCTCTCTCTCTCTCTCTCTCCCTGTGTTACCTGATTTCTGGCCTGTTTCTTTCATCTAAAAATTAATTCAGAGTTTTATAGGATTGTCTTTTCATTAGGTATGATAATAAAGACTTGTATGAATAATTCTTTCTTTCAGTTTTAATTACTATGAATGATTATATGTAAAATTTCACAGGTATTTTTCGTGTGTGCATTAGTTCTTCTATATGTTATTATGATGATGATGATGATGATGATGATGATGATGATTATACAATTATTGTTATTATTGTTATTATGGTTCTTACAGACTGTTTAGAAAGATTTGGTTACAATAAATCTAAACAACTATAAAGAGTTTTTAGTCAATCATTAGAGCTACCAATAAATATGTGAATATATAAATAGATAATTAAATAAACAAGGATAATTTTTCAGCCGTACATGAGCATTTTTTTTTCTTTTTTTTTTTGGGGGGGGGGAAGGGGGGAATGTGTTAAAAAAAAATGAGGAATTCTGGTGTGTGGATTTGTTCCCATTTCTGATCACGAAAAAAAAATGAAACACACGTCACCCCAAACCTGAATTTCCTAATGCCTTTGAAGTGGGTTGCATAATATCAAAGTTCACTGACATTTTGCTGTGTGTGTGTGTGTGTGTGTGTGTGTGTGTGTGTGTGTGTGTGTGTGTGTGTGCAAAACAGCCAGTCACTCAATAACTGATTAAAAATTGCTTGACCTGAATTTGCCCGAGTTAAATGTATGAAAACATTCAGAAAAAGTTGGATTTCAATTTGTTCCGTGTTCCCAAAGGCAATAGTGGTGGTGGTGGTGGTAGTGGTAGTGGTAATGGTTGTGGTAGTGGTTGTACTGGTGACACTGGTGATAGTTGTGGCGGTGACAGTGTTAGTGGTAATAGTCGTGGTAGCTGTGAGGGTGGTACTAGTGATGGTGATGATGGTGGTGGTGGTGGTGGTAGTGGTGGTGCAAGTATTGGAAACCCAGGTCCTGCGCCACACACAAGCATGAAATATATTGAAAGAGGTTCTAGTAAACCTTGCCTCTTTGTGCCTCTCTGCCGTACCCAACCTCACGCCTGTCATGTTCCACTCCTGACCCACCCACACACACACTCATATTTACTGCTTTCTCATCACTCATATTATTTTCCGCTCCTCACACACACACACACACACACACACACACACACACGTATATATAGTATTGCTTTCTCCGCACTCTCACAATGTTCCACTCCTGACCCACACACAAACATGTTTATAATTTTCTCCTGTTTTCTCTTTCATTTTTCCATTTTCTGTATTCTAAACTGCCTTCTTTGCCCACACATATACTGTAAATATATACTGTTTGCTTCCTTTTTCACTTTTCTTTACCTAATTCTCAAAAGTACTTATTGCTTCCTTATTTTCATCATTATCTTGTTTTTCGTCCTTCGTTTTATGTTGTTGTTTTTTTCACTTTTATGTCGCATCTCTCAAAGGGTAACACTAAGATCTCATTGTGACTGTGTGTGTGTGTGTGTGTGTGTGTGTGTGTGTGTGTGTGTGTGTGTGTGTGTGTGTGTGTGTGTGTGTGTGTGTGTGTGTGTGTGTGTGTTAGTCCTCTCCTGGTTGTATCTGTGGATTTATTGTAAGTGCTAATGGATGGGCAATTATGCGACGTAGACCAGAACAGATTAGGGCTCTATCCTCGTGCTCCATCTCCTCATTATCATCATCATCATCATCAATCGTCGTGTCGTCGCCGTCGCCATGTGTTATTGTTGTCATTATTTTGTTGGTCATATACTGTTCTCTTTTTCTTTGTTTTTCCGTTCTGTTATTGGTTACAGTTCGTTGCATTTTTTCCTGAGCGATTTGTTTCCCACACTACACCTTTTACGTACACCAGTCAGGTAACCTTTAATTTTCCGAGTAAAGGTACCATTGGTTCCTACACCCCTCGAGAGACAGCAGAGGAGTGGATGTTGTTAATGATTCTATACAGCTTAACCAAACCTTTAATGGTGTACAGTAAGGAGGCCTTCATGTGGTGGCACCGATATACTGAAATTATGCGACTCCAATGCTCGGTTATACAAACGTTCATCAACTCCCTTCCTCTCCCCCAAAAGGATGATGGTGGACTGCAGAAGGAGGGCAACTCTGTCCTGCAGTCCTCTGGGTTTGCATTTCAGTTGAACGTAAGGCAGGAACTTCTCTACTGCTACTACTGTAATCATAATCCTCCTCAAGAAAGTGACGTGTGTGTGTGTGTGTGTGTGTGTGTGTGTGTGTGTGTGTGTGTGTGTGTGTGTGTGTGTGTGTGTGTGTGTGTGTGTGTGTGTGTGTGTGTGACTTTCCTAAATTTTAAGGCAATCATCAAATACACTTTGTTCACATTAGCTTGGCCTAAAATTCCTATCTCTCCCTTTTGAACGCTGAGCCGCTATAAGAGATATGCACTAGAATTTGATGCTAGTCACGAAGAATTCTATAGAGAGGATGTAGACTCGCAGTATTATTTTTTACGCCACTGAGCTTCTCTAAATAATCTACAAAAGGACGAAAATCTGGGCCAAGTTAAAGTGAATGATCTATAGCAAGAAAGACAGTGAAGGTTGCATTTAACCCCACCAAGTCTAAAAATCCTAAGCAAAATAAGACCGCCTGACTGAACCGAGTAAAAAAATATAGAAAGACGACCTAGGGCTAAAGGGAGCAATCGGCCCTCAGTTATTCTCTGTCATTTTCTAAAGTTATTCTCTCTTTTAATATTACGTTCTGATAAATACATTGCAATATCCCCGTACTGGAAATGGCGGTGAAAGCGAGAGTAGGACATTGAGGGAGAGACTAGTCTGCTGAAGTGGGAGTGGGAGGGAGTGGGGAGGAGGGTACTGACAGAAGGGGGCGGGAGTGAATTATGGCTGGTTGAGTGTATGAGGCGGGGGAGGGAGGGCACTGAGGGAGAGTTAGAATTACCGCCTCTGTTGGCAAGTGAACAGGCAATCTCATCTCCCCTCCTCTCCTCCCCCCTGTCCCCTGCCTCTCTCCAGTTCCCTCACCCCCCATCCCTCGCATCTCTCTCTTCTCTTTACTTCTTTCCATTATCTCTCATCACCCCTCTTCTCTCTTCATTCCCATCATCTCTCTTAGTCTCCCACTACTCTCTTCACTCTCATCACCTATCTATTCTCACATTCCACTTCTCCTTTCACTTCTTCTCCCTCAAATCCCTCTACTTCCTTCACCTCTCCCGCCTCAACTCATCTTTTCACTTCACTTTTCTGCCTTGCCCCTCTCCACTTCACCCTCTCTCTTCCTTCATCTTTTGCCCTTTCATTTCCCTCATATTATTTCCCCTCCCCTCCTCTCCTCTCACCTGTCCCTTGTAACCTCCCTTTCCCTCACATTTCTCCCCTCACCTCTCTCCTTTGCACCTCGTCCTCCCTCCTCTCCTCTCCCATATCTCTCTCTCTCCATTCCCCTCGCTTCTCTTCACTCGTCACTGTCCTCTCCTCATCTCTCCCCTGCTTCCCTCCCTTCCTCTCCTTTTCTCTCCCCATACCTCTCTCTCCCATACCTCCCTCCCGTCCCATCGCTTCTCTTTCTTCATCTGTCTCCACTGCACCCTCTCCTCCCCTTCACCCTTCCCTACCTTCACGCTCTCCTCTCTCCATCTCTCCCTCGATTCTCTCCCTTCTTTTCCTATCCTCTCTCCATACCTCTCCCCCATATCTCCCTCCTGTCTCCTCGTTTCTCTTCACTCACCCCTCTGCTCTGCACCCTCTCCTCCATTTCACCCTTCCCTACCCTCACCCACTCCTCTCTCCATCTCCCCTCTCGTCTCCCTCACTCCCTACGGTGCTGGGGAAGGAAGCTGATTGGTGGGGAGGAGTACATGAATCTCTGAACTTAATCCTTTGAAGGCACTCAGGGGACGCAGTGGAGGGGCCTGATCTGTGCCTGGCGCTCGACCACCCAGAGCCGTGCGTCATGCAAGGCTGGGCACCACACCACCTCGCTCACGGCACAAGGGGGATTGAATGCTCCATTGACCCAGGACAGGATTACACGCAAAGCGTATACTGTCCCCCGGAATTGATCATACCTGCGTGTGTTCCCGTATGCCATTCAAGAAAGTGGCTCCTCTATCACCATACTCTATTCCCCTTTGGCACTAAGATTATAGGGCCTGTAGCTTCACCATATAATTATCCCCTTTTGATCTTACCTTCGCAGTATAATTATTCCCTTTAGCACTGAAGACTGTATCCCCTCTATAACTTCACCGAGTAATTTTCCCTTTAGGCACCGCAAATTATAGAGCTTCTGCCTTCACCTTATAAATTAATCCCTATGGACATTGAAGATAGCAGTGCATCAATCTTCAATTTACAATTTACGTGTTAGAACTTAATATTGTTTTCCATGTTACTAGTAGGGTCAGTGCAATTGTGAAGCTCTGATTCGATGATGTGGTACTCGATAGCAGATATTTTTTTTTAAGTTGTTTTTGCGCAAAAACCAGTGGTATATTGTACAGAAGTATGAGTGTGCGTGTGTGCTTGCTTGTCTGTCTCTCTGTCTGTCTGTCTGTCTGTCTGTCTGTCTCTCTCTCTCTCTCTCTCTCTCTCTCTCTCTTCAAGGCCCAAGGTCGTCTCTCATTCAGCTCTTTTCGCTCCAAAATCAAGTTAGTTTTGGCGGATTTATTTTCCCTCTTTCACCCACTTCCTTGATCCCAGTCCTGAGGAAGTGCAAAAGAAAATCAGATTCCTTTGTGACCTTCTTCATACGCCACATCCGCCTCTAAAAATAAAAAAAGGAAGATAGAAACAAACAAAGGCTCTTATCCACCAGCCACTTGAACACATAGAGGAAGAAAAAAGGATAGTAAGCAAAGAAGGCGCGAGCACACACACACACACACACACACACACACACACACACAGAAAGAGAGAGAGAGAGAGAGAGAATTGTGTTTACCGGGGACGGCCGTGGGCATGAGTCACCCAAGGAGTTACGCTCACTTTATGAAACTTTCGTACAATGGAGCTGGGCCAGGTCTGGGGGGGGGGGGTGGAGAAAGAGGAAAGAAGGAAGGAAGGAATGAGAGAGAGGAGGAAGGATGGAAGGAATGAGGAAGAGGGAGAAAGAGGATAAGGGTGAGGAAGTGGAAAGAATGAGGACGAGAAGGATGGAAGGACTGAATGAACAAGATGAAGGAATGAGGACGAAGGGGGAAAGAAGGAATGAGGAAGAGAGGGGAGTGAGCGAGCAAGAGGAAGGAATGAGGAAGAGGAGGAAGGAAGGAGTGAATAAGAAGAGGAAAGATAAGATGAGGAAGAGGAGGAAGGAAGGGGTGAGGAAGAGGAGGAAGGAAGAGGTGAGGAAGAGGAGGAAGGAAGGAGTTAGGAAGAGACGGAATGATTGAGGATGAGGAAGAAAGGAGTGAGGAAGGGGAAGAGAGAAGGATTCAGGTCGCGGAGAAAGTACGGCGTGAGGAAGACAAGGAAAAAACGAAGAGGAGGAGGAAGAAGAATGCAGTGAAGGGAGAAGGAACTGGGATCTGAAGACATGAGGAGGAGGACTGAACAGGAGAAGGGCAGACAGAATGGGGATGAAGCCAGTCAGCGAAATATGGCAGAAGCTAGGGGTTAGTAAGGAGCCAAAAGATTATATGAATGGGGAAAAGATGGGGAGTGTGGGTGGGGAATGAGGCAGACGAACATTATGAAGGCTGTAGGAAAAGAGAAGGCAGAAGGGAGGAATAGGGAAAAGGGAAAGGAAGGAATATCACTGAGTCGAAATAACTTACCAAGCAAAGCTCAAGGACAAATGAGTCAAGAAAATAAGGAAAATACTTAAGAAAAATATATGAATAGAGGAAAATAGAGAAGGAGAAATGAACAGTCACACGACAAAGAGGAAGGAAGGAAGGAACACCAAGGAAATGAAAATGAAAACGGGAACACACAGACGAGGGAAGGAAGAAGGGGGAATGGATGAACTGATTAAGGAACAAAGGACAGCAAGAACCCACAGACAATACTGCAGATGATAGGCAAAGGCACTGTTTGAGGAGGGAAATGGAAAGAAATGAAAACGGAAACACGAGAACATTGGAGAAAAAGAAAATGAATGATACTAAGAGAAGGGAAACAGAAAATAAAAAAAAATAAAACCAAGTAAAGTTGAAACGAAGGGAGACAGGATATGAAGGAATGAATACAAGAGAAAGGAGCATGGAAACTCAGACCCTCAAACAGGAAGGAGGAAATGAAAGGTGGATGAATGAAGGCCTGGAGAAAAGAGAAGAAAATCAAATCAGAAGGAGGATGAACTGAATGGAAGCAGAATTAAACGAGAAAAAAAAAAAAGACAAGAAAATGCAACACGAAACCCACGAACCCGGGGGAACAAGGAGATATCAGAAGAATGATGGAAGGTGAACAGACGTGTGGCAAGTTGCATATATGAAGAAACCAAGAATAACGTCGAAAAAAAGAGGGGGGGGGGGAATATGAAGGAAGAAGGAATACAGAGTGAAAGAATACAGTGATTTAAGCGTACGAACATGGAGAATGGAAAATGGACGAAAGGAGGAAGAAACGAGCAACCGAAACCAAATGAAAGAAGGAACGAAAACCAACGGAGGAGGTGGAAGGAACAAAGAAATATAAAGTGAAAGAATGCACAGATTTAAGCTTACGAACACAGAGAAATGGAAAATGGACGAGAGATGGAGGAAACAAGAAACAAAAAAAAAAAATGGAAGAAGGAACGGAAACCAACGGAGGGAAAGAAAAGAACAAAAAAAATCGCCCGAGAAGGAAGGGGGAATACCCATGAAAGAAAAATCTCTATCCAAACACACGAACAAGAGAGGAGGAAAGGGAAACGAGTAAAAATAAAAAGTATTAACGAGCATACTGGAATAATATGGAAAGCTGAATTTGAGAAGCCCCCCTCCAAAAAAATGGATAAATTGAAAAAAAAAAAAAAAAACTACAGGCTACAATGAGCGAGAGAATAACCGCACGAGAGGAAGGGAAGCGCTAATAAATCACGAGGTAAAATGGATAAAAGGAGAAGTAAAGAGGACCAGGCAGGACAGAAAATGTCATAAAACTGAAGCATAAAAAAAAAAAAAAATAGAATGATGAAAGAATGGAAAGGGAATTTGAAGTGCGAAGGAACAGGAAGGAAAGGGAAAGGGATAATGAAACACCTAATGGGAAAGGGGAAAAGGGATGAGTGGAAGAAACAAGAGACGGGAAAGATAAGCAGCCTAGAGTGAAGAAAACAGAAAGGGTATGTGGAAAAGGAAGACACGCTAGGGGTACGAAAGCATATATTCAAACCCCCAAATAAGACAGTAAAGGAAAAGTGGATGAAAGAAATAAGGGCGAACATTAATCAAGGATGATCATGGATGAGTAAAGAGAGAGAAAAAAAGATGATAGAAGCAGAAGAAAAATAAGATGAAGGAAGGAAACATTAAAGAAATCACGACAAACTCAAAAGAACGAAGAGGGAAAAGGCATGGGAAAAATGGATGAAAGAAGGAGAATGGGGAAGGAATAGAGGAAGAATTTGGTGAGGAGAGCAAAAGGAAGGGATGAGAGAGAGAAAGGGGAGAGGAAAGGCGTTGGAGGGAACACGAAGAGGCAGAATAAATAAGAAATTTTAAGAAAAGAGGGAAAGTCGTGAACAAGAAGGAAGAGGAGGAGGAGAAGGAGGATAACAATGAAGGTGAGAGAGAGAGAGAGAGAGAGAGAGAGAGAGAGAGAGAGAGAGAGAGAGAGAGAGAGAGAGAGAAATGAGATGCAATTTTTCTTCCTAGAGGCGAAATCGTTAAAATACCACATCAAACACTGAAGAAAGGGAAAGGTATTCAGAAATAATTAACGCTAGAGGCAAGCAAACTAAAACGAAAGAAAACAGACAGGGAGAGAGCGAAATGAGAGCTAGTGTGTGTGTGTGTGTGTGTGTGTGTGTGTGTGTGTGTGTGTGTGTGTGTGTGTGTGTGTGTGTGTGTGTGTGTGTGTGTGTGTGTATTTTTTTTCATTCTTGTGAACATAGTAAAGTCAAAGTACCATATCAAACATTTACTTGTGCTCTCTCTCTCTCTCTCTCTCTCTCTCTCTCTCTCTCACACACACACACACACACACACACACATTTATAATCATATTCATTAAATTCTCCCATCCTGTTTGCCGTTCCCTTAGATAGTACAAATGCATAAAAAAAAATAATAATAATAAAGTTTTTGACTTGCATTAATTTTATCTCATCCTAGTCCTGGGCACTTTAATTCCTTCACATTTATTAATAAGGAACGTTGAGGAAAAAAAAATGAAAGGAAAATTACAAATACACGTACTCTAAAATCTACCGAAATGATGAAGCTGTCAGTGAAGCCATACTATACTCATTTTTTTAAAATCGAGGAGAAGATGCACTTGACAGGTTGGTAATGATCGTCTGGATGCAACATTACTTCAAATCTCTTTACTCGTTAGCATTATTAAGTGACAACATATAACTCAGGGGGAAATTTGGGTTAGTAAATGTTATTCGGACACCGTTGCATTCAGACAATCATCACCAACCTCTCAAGTGCATCTTCGCCTCAATTTAAAAAAAAAAAAAAAAAAAAAAATGAGTGAAGTCAGGTGCAGCCATACTAGGAAGGGTCTGTTAGGGTCATAGGTAAAGTGTTTCTCTTTCATAACGCCTAGCATGGATGGAGAAGTATGGTCTCAATCCCTCCATCCAACCCCCCCCCCACAAAAAAAAAAGGTCCTAAGAATTTATAACTCTTAGTCCTCAGTAACATGGAATGAAAAAGATTGAACGAATCAGTAATTGTCAAATAGGTTGGGAGAGTTGTGGTTTTCATGTATTGGTTTGGAGTCACGGATGTCTGAAAAGTAGAGCCCCAGATGTGTAAAAGATAGAGCCCCAGATGTGTAAAAGTAGAGCCCCAGATGTGTAAAAGGTAGAGCCCCAGGTGTGTAAAAGTAGAGCCCCAGATGTGTAAAAAGTTGGGCCCCTGATGTGTAAAAGGTAGAGCCCCAGATGTGTAAAAGGTAGAGTCCCAGATGTGTAAAAAGTAGAGCCCCAGATGTGTAAAAGGTAGAACCCCAGATGTGTAAAAGGTAGAGCCCCAGGTGTGTAAAAGGTAGAGCCCCAAGTGTGTAAATGGTAGAGCCCCAGATGTGTAAAAGAAGCCTCAGGTGTGTAAAAAATAGAGCCCTAGATTACCTTGGGGGACGGTGAGGGCAAGGCCGGTCAGGGGAGCCAGGAAGATTAGCAGCCTCAACATGGTGACGTCAGCTCTACATCCTGCAAAAATAAAATCACTAGAGTTAGCAGACAGATTGATAATAGCTAGATAAACAGATAAACAAATATGCAGATAGATAGATGTGCTCCGTAAAAATATTTACAAATTACCATGGTATATTTCAATTTACTCCTTTCCTAAAAAAAAAAAAATAATAAATAAAAAATATAGCGACTCTCCCGAAAAGCAATCTTATTACTTTCCTCCACTTCCCAGATCAACACGAGAAGCTAAAACCGGTCGAGAGGGGGGGAAAGAGGGGGGAGAGGAGGGGAAACAAAGGGAAATTATTTAGGGCGAAGCATCTGCCCTGATTGGAAAACTTGTTGGATAAATTGTTGCAAAGTTCTTCGTTCGTAATTTTGGGAGTTTGAGACAGCCAGAGTTATCCCGGATGGTTTTCTTTAATTACTGGTGGGGAAGGGAATAACTGTTTACCTCAGATGGACTCCCAAGCGGGGGACTCGTGGGACAGACGAAATTGACTTTAGAACTTCTGTATTTTGTGTTTTTGTAGGCTAGGATGGAAGAGTGATGAGTCTTCCTAGGTGGTTTGCTATTTGAAAAAAAATGACGGATAGATAGATGGGGAGAGAGAGAGAGAGAGAGAGAGAGAGAGAGAGAGAGAGAGAGACAGAGACAGAGAGAGAGAGACAGAGACAGAGACAGAGACAGAGACAGAGACAGAGAGAATATTCCTTAGTACCTTATTCTCTCTGGGGAAAAAATCTAAGCATCTTCCTTTTCTTAAAAACAAAAAAAATCTTTAGTACCCAGCTCTTCCTACAGTAAAAAAAAAAAAAAAATCCTGAGCACCTCCTACTTCTTTATAAATATAGATAGATAGATAGATATATATGTAGATAGATAGATAGATATAGATATAGATATATATAGATATATATACACGAGAAATATAGACGAGAAAAGAAAAAAACAAACAGAAAACTTCCTTAGCGCCCTCCTCTAATCAGAAAAAAAAAAAAAATTCAAGAGGAAATAATCTTTTCAGTCCGCGCTCTCATGGCTCCAACCAACATTTTGTAAAAACTAAGAGATTAAAAGGAGGATATAGGAAGAATGAATGAAGAAAATGTCACAGATTGAAGTGTTAAAATACTATAACTAACAAAACACGCCGTCGGTTTAACAAATATTAAAAAAAAACACCATCGGCTTAGGAAATATAATAAAACACGTCATCACTTTAACAAATAAAACAAAAAACGTCATCGGTTTAACAAATATTTTAAAAAAACACGTCATCGGCTTAGGAAATATAACAAAACACGTTATCGGTTTAACACATATAACAAAACACGTCATCAGGTAAAAAAAAGAAAATATGCCTATAAATAACACGCCAAAACTGTGGTTGCGTGGGTCTGGGGGCTTTAGGAGGATAAATGTCCGTGGGTGATTGATTTGGTTGATTGAT
The DNA here is from genome assembly GCF_032717465.1 of Coenobita brevimanus. Classification (NCBI taxonomy): domain Eukaryota; kingdom Metazoa; phylum Arthropoda; class Malacostraca; order Decapoda; family Coenobitidae; genus Coenobita; species Coenobita brevimanus. The sequence continues at coordinate 5,579,745 of NC_136981.1, forward strand.
TGATTAAGCCAGCACTACGGAAAAACAGGAAAAAGGTCTTGTCTATCCCCCACTAGGATTATTTAGGACCTTTAGATTACACCCTGATTAATGGGGCACCTGTGTCCTGTTTTGTAAAGGATGGTTGCTAATTGTGATGGTAAATAACTCTCCATTAAAGTTAACTATTTTTAGAGATCATATTGATATGGACACACAAACATACATTCACACAAAACACACACACACACACACACACACACACACACACATACAACAGGTATTCCACGCTGTTTAATAACTCCTCTTATCTTCCAGCAAATTAACGCTTCTTGAAACCTTCGTGTCGTCCCACAATAGATCTGTTTTAAGTTATGGTTTCATTATACTGTTACGTTCTATAAACAACAGGTTACGTGGACCTCTATTCCCCGTACTAAACCAACAGCTGATAAGTAATAAGTGGCTGATGAGAATGTTAATGTGAAGATGGGATTCACACAAACGATTTTATTCATCTGAGAGTGAGTTATAGGTCCCTGAAAGTTGCTGCGATTTAATATAAAGATGGGATTGAGACAGACGATTTATTCAGCTAAGAGTGAGTTACAGGAGCCAGAGAGTGTTAATTAAGAGTGATGAGAGACAACCAAATCAGGGATATTAACCACCATGACATTACTCATCATGATAATATCCCCCAGACAGGAACAATTAGGTGATTACAGCAAATGTATTAAGTCAGGGTCATCGCCTGGAGGAGGAGGAGAAGCGGAAGGGGCAGGAGCAGGAGCAGGGGGATGAAGAGAAGGAGAAGGAGAAGAAGGAGACTTATATGAAGGGAGCTTTAGGTTAAATATAGACATCACGAGAGAGAAATTGGGAAAAAAAATTCACATAAAAAGATTAGTTGGAAGTGTCAATAATGAAGACAGATTTCAGCCGTTTCAGTGTTCGTGTTTCTTATTCGCCAGTGTCTGCACGTGATCCTCTCTATCTGGCTCCTTTATCTAAATACATCCACTAAATTACTTAATTGGGCGTCTATTGCCTACTTGATTTGGACTTACAGAGAGCTCAGAGTTGATTACATGCCACTGCTTATCTATCTGCCTGTCTATCTATGTGTACTTGATTACCTATACATTTTTCTATTTGTCTTTATACATTTTTATCGCACATGTATACACGTATTAATCATTATGTATCTACCTCATTACCAGAAGAATTCATGTTTGGTTGCGAGGACCGTGGCAAATACTCTCACTTCCCAGCCACAGAGTTCCCGGTGAGATGTAATTTATGTACCACCTAATTCATTATATTCGGTGGAGCCCTAAGTATATACAGGTATCTATAAGATACCTCATGATCCACCCGTCTAAGAAGGTGCCTCCTATCTCTACAAGACGTTCCCCTACCTGCCTCCCGGGTACACGCCAGGTAGCAGTGGGATCCTCTCTCTCCCTCACTCTACCGACACTAGGGAGGGAGGTAAAGGGTAAAGAGGACCTAAAGAGCAAAATGGAAGGTGAGAGTGAGAGAAGAGTGAGGGAGAGAGACAATAACAAGTGGATTGATGGGGATAAAGTGGATGTAAGGGAAGAGGTGGAGGAGGGAAAGAAGGGTCAAAGTGGAAGCAGAGTGAGGGAGGGAGAGAAACACGTGGAATGACGGGGATAAAGTGGATTTAAAGGGTGAAGTGGAGCGTGAAGGAAGGGTAGGGTGCAAGGGTGAGAGCAGAGAGGCAAATGATGGCCATAACGCAGAGATTAAGCTGGGGGTGCGGAAGGAGAGGTGAGATGAGGGGAGGATGGAGATTAACCTATGCTGTTCTTTGGTCTTTATTTATTCTTACTGCAACCAGGCCACTTTATTCAGTAGGGTGAAGTCTTTATTGCCTCATTCCTACGTGTGTCAGGGGAATTTATCAAGCTAAGGATATCGCTATATTAATAAAGGAGTTAATAAAGTCTCAGTATAGCGCATTTACTCTTATTCTGTTAAGGCTCCCTTGAGGTTACTATTATCGTTTGGAAATATAGGAGGAGAAATATACAATTAATCATATTCAAATATGTAAAACAGTGCAACACGTGACGTCTATTCGATCTTTTTTTCCCTGTCTCTAAACTGTTTTTTATGCTTTGGAAGGCTTCAGTTATATCTGAAAATGGTTCATTCAACTGTGAATTTAAAGACAGTCTCAACGAACTCTTTCAGTACAATAAGCTTATCATTAAATACGATTATTTAACCCAATGAAAGAGAGATTTTCCGAAGTAGGAGGATTCATTTAACTTTCCCTGACCTCTTCACCACCATACATGTCCCCAACAATGAATACAATCGTCTGGAGGGAGCTAGAATAAAACAGGAAATACGTCACCAATTTAGAGAGATTAAAACGAGAAGTCTTTCCTGAAATAAACCTTTTGGAGGCTTTATGAGAACTCTCTCAGATTACTCTGGCTTAGTTTATTTCAGACGATTTTATTCAAATGAGGGAGATATACTGTTGCAGAAAGGTTACAAATGGTTCATGAATGACGTGGCCGAGAATACAGAAGTATCAATTGTAATCCAGCAAATTCTAAAGGGGTTTATTCAGCTTAAAGAAACACACCACAACGGAAAGGTTAAACTCTCTCTCTCTCTCTCTCTCTCTCTCTCTCTCTTAGAAGAGTCCATCAGAGGGTCCGATAATGATTTTACTGAAGGAACTTTTCTAACCAGAGTGACTAACAGCCTTCATTATAACCTTCACACTTGAGGGTTTTCCTAAGATTAACAAAATCGTCTTGAGGTATGAAAAACAACTCACTAGAATGCTTTACAGGTCTCAAGATACCAACTCCCTCATAACCAGGAGCGTTGCAGTAAGCTGAAAGAAATCGTCCTAGTGCTTGGGGGGGTTGCTGACTCCACGCATGTCTGACTATGCTTTGACTCTGTCCTCTAATACATATAAAACCCTAGAGGCGGGATTTTCTTTTCTCTGTTATCTTATTCTTTTTCTTTGCACGTCGGTCTTAGTATTTGTTTAACACCAAAAGCATGAGCGATATGAATTTAACTGCCCTTTGTTCTTGGTTTGCATTTCTCGTTCTTTCGTGAGAGAGAGAGAGAGAGATCCAGACAAGCTCTCTCCCTCTTGACCTCTGCTTCACCCAGCGGAAAGGGACTGAATAATTCCTAGCCTCTATGCATGGAGCTGGCAGTGTGTTTCTCCTGACCTTAATTATCATGGTTTATTTATGCCTGTTTTGAGAGAGAGAGAGAGAGAGAGAGAGAGAGAGAGAGAGAGAGAGAGAGAGAAAGAAAGAGAGAGAGAGAGAGAGAGTAGTAGTAGTAGTAGTAGTAGTAGTATTTACAGTTTTTTTTTAATACTGTCTTTATAATATTACTGTAATTTAGAATCACTGCACTTACTGACATGTGCGGGGAATAGTAGGAGAGGTAATTATTCATATTCATCCCTCTTAAAAGCTACACCAACCCAACTGTTACATGGCCAAAGAGAAAGTATTGCAGCTTAGCCGTGTGCTTCATGTAGTTTTTCTGCGATATATCTGTTTTATGTGAACAGATATTCTCTCTCTTTCAGTTTCTCCCAGTCGCTTTCACTGTCTGACTTTTCTTTCCTCCCCTTCTCTCCTCTCTCTCTCTCTCTCTCTCTCTCTCTCTCTCTCTCTCTCTTTATTCCCAATGTCTCTGTCTCTCTTCCTCTTATTTATTTCGTCTGTCTATCAATTTATCTACTTTTCTACCCCTAGCCATCAAGGTAGACACTACATATAAACGAGACAGGAGAAGCAGAACATAAATATTTCTAAAACATTAAGTGGAAGACCGTGAGCACTTGGGAAGGATATGCATACTTGATTTACAATATGAATAAATGAAAGCAAACCAAAGGGAACACAAGCACTATATTCACTGCATTCCAAGCACTTATGCCAACACAGAGAAGCAGACGAAATGCATGGTTACAGCTTACAAGAGATGTGATTCTTGCATTCTTACTTGGGGAGACTTATCAGTACTATTGTCATTGTCGTCACTATCATCACCATTATCATCATCATCATCATCATCATCATCAGTATAGTGATGGACCGTTGTCTGTGTTTAAAAGGGTTTATCCAGCTACTTCTCCTAGACACGTGGACCGATTTTTAAGAAACTTTCCAAAAACAGTCCCAAGGGCCCCAGAGTTTGCAAAAACTTTTTATTTATTTATTTTTTTTTTTTTTGGTTTCAAAGTATCGAAAAATATTTTATATGTGAAATGATTGTAGTTTCCTCACACTTGTTTTACTGTAACGGAGCCAAAGGAGCTGTCTATTTTCTTCGAGCCTTACCACATACTAGTTTATACACACAGGACAATAATATATTTTCACAGTGAGTGACGAACCATGCGAGCTTAAGCCGCCGTAGGTAGCCATAATACGAATCATTAGTATCATTGTATCATCATCAACAGAATTGTCAAAACCATCATCATCATCATCGTCATTATCATCATCATCACCCTAACCTCTCTACCATTACTATGCATGGGGTGGGTAGAGTGCAGAACGGGGAGAGCTAAAACTAGGGATGCAACCGTAACAGTATCCAGCTAAAATGTGCCCCACCTCCATCCATCCATCATTCACCGGAGGGAATAATATCAATAAATTAGGACAAAATGATACAGAGGGGACTAATGGAGAGGGGAGAATGAGAGAGGATAACAAATGGCTTACAGGTAGGAGAGAGAGTGAAAAGAGAGGATAGGTAAGGGATAGGCAATGTACTCTTCCATCCCTGCTCTCGTTCTCACACCAGCCAACTCACTGCTGTCTAGTGGCATGGAGTAAAGGACAGGCTGTCGAAATATTTAGTTATAATCAAGGTACAAAAAATTCTTCCACTACTACCAGTTTAGGGGGATCATATATTATAATCCGTATTCTCGTCGGGTAAGGAGGTTCCCTAACACCTCTTCCTTAACGGTTTATTTTCAAAACTACCCACTAATATCCTCTTATTTGCTTCTTATGTCTTTTTTTAATATTGACAGAGATCGCATGAATAACACACAAGAATACAGTGACGGAGCAGAATCAGAAATAAACCGGTAAGGAAGTGGTGTTAAGCTTCCTGATTGCACGAGAACACCATTCAATATCTAGCGCAAACTCCCACTAAAAGCAACAGCTGCAGAATAGGGTCAATCATTCAGTAAACTGTATCACTATTAAAACCATTTGGTATGCAAAGGATGATGGAGTGTAATATGAAAATAAATCGCAAAGGAAGAGGGGATATGAAACCTCCTCTGTCACCAAAAATATGGGCTTCAGTTCGAGGGGGGAAGTTCCTTATTGAAATGTTTGAGTAAGTTTAACAATTTTAAGATATCACCACTAATTGCCTAAGTCTTTTTAAAGTTCAGTGACATTATATTTGTTTATTTATTTATTAGTGAAACTCTCTAATCACATTTGTAATATCAATTTCACTAAAATCTGTGACATCTCTTCCGTTTATTCTTGCAATTTGGTATACATGATGGGAGAATTTACGAACTAGGGGAGCTAAATAGACCCTTCGTTACCTCCCTTTATTACATCGTTACTTTATTGCAAGTCTCTTCATTAAATAAACTCTCGTGGTAGTAGCCTAAAATGAAAAAGGCGTCGTTGTACTGAAGGGGTTAAGCGTTGCGTGCTAGTCTATTATGATTTGGTGTTCGAACGCGATAAAAACGTGTCGACTGGAACGAAAAAATGCCATATTTTTTGTTGGGACTCTCCATTTCCAGCTCAAGCACTCTTTATCAGCGAAAACGTACCGTGCGTGGTGCTTGGGAAAATACACTTTGCTTCTGACATATGGCTGTTGGTACATTTTTTTCAACTTTATATTTTTTGTCAGCTATCCTCTACATTATTTTTTTTACTTTCCTCTATATATTCCCAGCTTTTCTCTATATTCTTTCAGCTTTCCTTTAAACTTTTGCAGCTTTCCTCTACATTTCTCAGCTTTTATCAAATATTTTCAGCTTTCATCTTAATTTTTTCAGCTTTCCTCTACATTTCCCAGCTTTTCTCAACATTTTTTCAGCTTTTTTCTATCTTTTTTTTTTTGTTTAGCTTTCCTATACATTTTTTGTTTAGCTTTCCTCTACATTTTTTGAACTTTTCTCTACATTTTTTTTTTCAGCTTTCCTCACCATGAAAAAGAGAGACCTTCCTCCTTCATAAAAAAAAAAAAAAAATACGGCTGTCAAACGATGATGCGACTTATTTATATTATTATGTTATTTTTGTATTATCATTTTTTGTTATTGATTCCTTGTCTGGGGATTACCCACGGTACAATTTATTTCGGCCAACGACACGTGATTTACTGCACTCAAATTACCTGTGAAAGGAAAAAAAAAAAAAATGACGCCAGGGAAGCTCCTACCCCCATGAGAATATGACCTCATGACCTGACTCGACCTAAATCCTTCATAACCTCCCCCGCCACATCCCGCATCCAAAATTCCCCATTCTAGCCCTCCTCCCTTCTCCCCCTCTCTAAATCCTAAAATAATCCATTATAACCCCTCCCTCTTTACCCTGCTACATCTCCCCACCCAAACCTCCTCCACCATTCTCCCCCTTCCCACCCATCCCCCCATACCCTCCTTCATCTCCCCACCCAAAACTCCTCCACCGTTTTCCCCCTGCCTAGCCATCCCCCATCCCTTATTCCACCCCCGCGCCCCCCACCCACCCCCCACAGGCTCATCAGGACTTCAATTCAGCCCCTTCATTTCTTGGCACACCTCACGCCTCCACCTCACATCCTCACACACAGACATTCCGCGCCCGCCTTTCGTCTTCATATTTTCTCAATTTACCCTTACTCCGGCTGGGTCTATTCGCTTTCAGGCCCTCCCGTGCACACCTACATGCCTACTTACCTAACTGCCTACTTCCCTGCATACCTACTTACCTACCTACCTATTAAACTATCTATTCGCCCACTTACATACCCATCTGTTTACCCAGCACCCTATCCACCACCCATCCACCTACCTGCCTACTACCAACTTTCTCTCTCTCTCTCTCTCTCTCTCTCTCTCTCTCTCTCTCTCTCGGCAGCCATAATGCAAGACGTGGGAAGGGCACAACACACCCACAAACAGACCCAGACAGTAATAATTCCAGATCACCAAAAAATTTAAGAACTTTTTTTATTTGGCGTCTCACATGGATATTTTCTTGTTACTCATCTTCTTCTCTGGTATATTTTTGGATCAAGTCATTTTCACGTCTAAACCGGCCTGCCTTCAGTCCCTCACATCTCTAGGTTTAAATACTCCTGGAGTGTCCCATCACTCCCCGCAACCCTTCCTATAGCCATTTCACGTTAACTTGGCCCAGATTTTCGACGTTTTGCGGTTTAATTCACGTAGGACATTGGCAGAAAAAGACAGTACTAAGGCTTTACGTCCATTCCATACCACTTTTTTTTAAACTGGCAGTATCTTCTTGTATTAATCTGTTTTTATACCTCAGTACTGAAGATAGACAGATGGCAATTTTAGGCCAAGTTAGAGTAAAAGGAGTACAGTATGGTGAATCCAGCGTAGGGTGTCTTTCTCATCGAATCCTTCCTTCTCCCACCCAATCCTCTCACCCTAACCCACTATTTTTTTTTTTTTTTTTTTTTTGTCTTCTCCCCCTCCAAATTTTTTACTTCTTTAGTTCCCCTCCCAGCTCCCCACGCCGCTGCTCATGCAAGAACCATCACACAGAATGCATTACTTCTTTCCCCCTCCCCACGGCCCTCCACCCACCACCACTACAGTCACCCACCTCGCAAAGCCAATATTCCAATGGGACTGATTTGGGATACACGCTTTTAAAGCATAGTCTAAATCTGTCTATACTAATCTAAATGTACTTGGAGATTCTTAGCTAACTGAAAAGACCTAATCTGAAAAAATCGTGAATTAATTATCTTACAAATTGCTTTTATAGGACGAACCCTCTGAATTAAAGTGAAAAATTACCTACGACATAATTTAGTGAAACATAAATTACTCGCTCATTGCAGTTGCCTCATTATTATCTCTTATATTCTATTTTGGCAACCATTAGTTGAGATAACTGCACTTAACCCTCTGAAAATGATGGCTCTTTTTTATTTATTTATGTTCATTCAGGGTAATCCGACTGAGTTTAGATTAAGCTCCTAGTACTGAAAGAGTTAATGGAAGTAATATCTAAACCTTCTGGCACGGAAAGTGTTCCTAAGTTGAATATGGCCTTCTGAAAGCAGTAAGAAAGAAAATCCCCCAAGAATACTAATATGCCATCTACGCTTCCTTACTACAACTACTACTACTACTACTACTACTACTGGAGCTCCACTGCTCCCTACCCTACCTTAACCCTCCCAAGCCCTGTCTCCTTCATACAAATGATTCTCACGCCCTGCACGCACGGGGGTGTTGTTGCCAAATGACCCGACCCGCTTCACGACGTCTTGCAGGAGCTGGATTTTCATATTTCATGTCGCCAGGTACAGACAAGGGCTCAAGTGTGCCTAACATTTCACCTCTTTTACTTCTCACTTTCTTTCCACTGTCTAATATTTCTAAGCTGAGGGAGAGGCTTGGTATGCTTCTCTGCCTAATATTGTACCTCTTTTGCTTTTCACCTTGCTCTGCTGGCTAATATTCCCAAGCTGAGAAAGAGGCTTGGTATGTTTCTTTGCCTTTTATTTCATCTCTTCAACTTCTCATTTCCTTCTGCTGGCTTTTATTCCTAAACTGAAAGAGAAGCTTGGTATATTTATCTTCGTATTATTTCACCTCCTTTACTTTTCACTTTCCTCTGCTGGCTAATATTCTTAAGCTGAGGGATAGGCCTCTACCTACCTATCTATCTATCTCTCCGTCAGTCTTTAACAGTTTTGTTCTCTCTTTCTCTCTCTCTCTAATGTTCTATTGTGAGACGATCAGTGGTACGAATATATCCACTCAGGCTCCTATGACTCACTCTCAGATGCAGGAAATCGTCAGGCATTAGGAGGAAAACAACTGACAATATTAAAAAACGAAAGAAATTACGTGCAACCCAATTTTTATCATCGCGGATCCGTTTTCTTTAATGGTTAGAGATGGCAGAAAACGAAGAGCGCTGTCAGAATGCATTATTTTACACACACACACACACACACACACACACACTCGTATTTATTTATCTATTTCATTTTACACGAAGCGGTGTTTATGTTGCGAGATGTGCTATTTCTTTGAGAGGCTTCAGAAAGATTTATTCCATTAAGTAAGGTAAAAAATAGATTTCCTTTGATGCGATAAAGATAGAACGATTTACAATATTAAGAATGGTAAAAAACTTCAATTGAATGCAGAGTTATTTATAGATTTAAGACAGGTAAAAATATACTTGACTTTTGTGAGAGATTAATCGCATTACTACCTTTCAGGACGAGAATGGGTGATGAAGCGGGGCTCCTTCACGTGGTGGCGGTTCTCCTCCTTGTTTAATACTTGCAATCGTCCCTCAACTCCCCCCATATCCACCGAAAGGAGAATGGTGAACTCCACGAGAAAGACAGCTCCACTACAGACTCCAGTTGGTTCACGCTTATTACATATAAAAAACGATAAAAATTCCCACTCTGTACACATCTCAGGTGGATATTGTTGGGAGTAATAAAAAAAAGACGCCAAGGAATAGCATAATTGTCCCTGTGAAAAGATGTAGCGAGTTTTATCAGATATATATAGAGACAGAGAAGACGCATGACAAAACACTGCATCCCCCTCCATGCCGCGTAACTCTATAAATTCTACAAGAACTGAGCAAACGCAAAAAAATCTAAATATCGTGTCCAAACAAGATTTCAGTAACAACGCTTATTAATCCTAAAACCAAACGCGTCCGGTTGCCAAATAACAGCGACGATTAGAACCACTTCTTCCTCCCCCTCATCCTTCTCCTCTATCTCTTCCGGGTAAAGGCCACTCCGGACACGGACTTAGGAGAGGATAAACACCAGCTCCTTGCAAATTACAGGTAGAGGATATGAAGAGAAATAAAATAAATGTGTCTAAGAATATCCCCGGACAAAAAATAAAAAAAAATTACGTCAGGGAAATTAGAGAGAGAGAGAGAGAGAGAGAGAGAGAGAGATTGCAAATTGCAGGTTGAGGATATAAAGAGAAATAAAAGAATCTAAGAATATCCCCCAACCAAAAATAAATTAATAAATACTTCTGGGAGAGAGAGAGAGAGAGAGAGAGAGAGAGAGAGAGAGAGAGAGGATGATGGAGGGTGTGATGGGAAGGGATGGGTTGGGCACTAGTGCAGAAATACTGTATGTTTTGTTGTCAGAAACCCCAAACAGCTTTCACACACACACACACACACACACACACACACACACACACACACACATAAACTCTCCCTCCCTCCCTCTCTCTCTCTCTCTCTCTCTCTCTCTCTCTCTCTCTCCTTTTTCACCCTTTCATCACCTCCCTGCTCTTTTTTTTCGTCCCTCATTCACATGACCAATTTTCGTCAACATCTTTCTCACGCCCCCTCTCTATTTTTCATCCCTCCCACACACCCTGCCACTTTTGTTCGCCACACACACACACACACACACACACACAGTCCTTCACCCCTCTCTCTCTCTCTCTCTCTCTCTCTCTCTCTCTCTCTCTCTCTCTCACTTTCCGTGTACCACCCACACTCCACTTATTTCTGGAAACAGGAAAAAATATATATATAGGTACTGACTTGTTTCAACCACTCCCCCTCGCACACACACACACACACACACACACACACACACACACACACACACACACAAAATCCCCTCTCACCTGTTTTTTTTCCATATCGCCCCTTTTCTTTATTTTTCCCAAACAAAACAAAAATTTCTCGCACAAATTGAGTATTTCTGGACGGACGAAATGGAGTTACATAGTCGCTGAAGGGGAGAAAAAACAGTGAAGCCCAATATAAATGCCTGAACGCGAAATAAAGCCAAGAATCTACTGAATTTGGCGTTTGGCGAGGGTAAACGATTTATAATAGGAGTGAGAATCTCGGAACTGTATGAGTGTGGGATGTTTTGTGTGAGTGAGTGTGTTGGAGTGAGTTAGTGATGGAGTTTGGTTTGGCTTTATATGCAGGCTCCTCTCTCTCTCTCTCTCTCTCTCTCTCTCTCTCTCTCTCTCATGTAAAAAAAGGGCAGGTGAAAAAATAAAATACCCAGAAATCACAAGAAAGGAAAAAGAATAAGAGAAAATACGGAAAAAAAAAATCACAAAGACAGAAAGGAAAGGACGAAGCAGAAAAAGAAAAATGTAGTCAAAAGGATATAATAAAAAACATGGACGAAAATTTATAAGAAAAAGGGAATGAGAAGCACAACACACACACAAAAAGGCAGAGATATAAATGAGAACTGAGAAGAGAATTCTATAAGGAAAATAATACCCGCAACATACAAACGTAATTATTAAGCAAGAGAAAATGGCGAATGAGAGGAAGAAGAAAGGAATAAACAGGCTGAATGAAAGAAAAACGGAGATAATTGTTTTAAAAGCTGAAGTTATAAAACACACACACACACACACACACACACACACACACACACCAAAAGAATACAGAAGAACAGAAAGAAACATTATAAAAGACACAATGATGAAAAATTATACAACTAAAGACGAATGAGATGAAAAAGTTACAAGTGGCTGGGGAGTATGAAAGATGAAATCAGAATAAAGTAAATAAATAGACTGTGCGAGAAAAAATAATGTAAAAAAATAAATAAATAAAAAGATCGAACTTATAAAGGATAAAGTGAACGAAAAGAAGAGAAAAAATCGCAAGTGACCCAAAAATCAATAAAAATAAAATGACAGAAAAGGAGACAGAGAAAACGGATGATAATGATATAATTAAAAAAGAAAAACAAGAACGGAATAAGTGATAAAGAAAACTGCCAAAAAAAAGGCGTCAGAGAAATATTAAATGCAAAATACAGTAGTCACAAAATTTGGAAATAAACGTTATGGAAGAGACATGTGTGAGAAAAATGATTAGAGAAACAGATAAAAAGAAAAGATAAAAGAGAAAGACAGTAAAAATGAAGCAATTAAGGGAACAAAAGACTGCAAACAGGTCAGAACGAAGCAGCCAAAAAATAAATAAAAGAGGATGAACTTGAGCAAATAAAACATAAAAATAAATAATGAAAGAAATGAGGACAGAGAGAAGCAGTAACATTAAAGAACAGGAGCAATCACACACATACACACACACACACACGCACGCACACACACACACACACACACACACACACACACACACACACACACACACACACACACACACACACATACACACACACTGCACAGTAAAAGATTTTAATTAGATATTGAACAAGCGGAAGGGGAAAAAAAATGAAAACGATAATTACGATTAGCATGAAAGACAGACAAGAAGAAGGGGAAACTCTTAAAAATAATGACCACGCGATAATGAAGACTTAATAAGAGGGGAAGGAGTCTTTCTTGAAGCGAATGGAATCGTTTGACGAGTGGGAGTATATGATAAAAACGAAAGTAATGGAAAAAATATGGTTATTGGGTTATAAATGTGGAGAGAATGGAGAATGAGAGACTGACTACGAGAGTGTATGTGAGTGAGGAGGAGAAGGGGAAGACCGATGATGAAATGCAGGTTTGGTGGAGAGGTATATGACGAAGCTAATGGGAAAAATGTAGTAAATTAGATATAAATATTTTTATGTGAGTCTGGAGGATGGAGAACGAGAGACTGATTAGGTGTGTGTATGTGGGCGACGAAAAGGAGGGAAGAAGGAGGAGAAGACAGAGAATGAGATGGAGGGACAGGGTCGAGAGGTATATGACGAAGCTAATCGAAAGAATATGATTAACCGAGATATAAATATTTTTCCGTGGGTGGAGAGATCAGAGGCTGTCTTGAGCTGGATGGTATCGGCTGACTTTCTGATTGTGCCAATAACAACGCCGACAATCAGTGCCAAACAATAGTGCAGTTCCAACCAAGAGTACCACCAAACTGTGTCATTTAAGGGCCCAACAATACAAACCAACAATATCACTACTACCAATCAGCAGTGTCAGCTATAGGTGCCAACGCTCTCAAGTATCAGTGTCAAACAATAGCGACAACATTGCCAACCAAAAATACTAACAGTGCCAACTATCACTGCCAACCACCAGTGCCAACCAGAAACAACATTCATGCCAACAGTTAGCACCAGCCATTTGTGCCATCCAACAGTGCCAGTCATGTGAGTCATCCAACACTGCCGACCTACAGTGCCACCCACCTTACAGTCAAGCTTGGCCAGGTCTGCTTGAAGGTGACTAAGACCACTTATTCTTAAAGCACGGACTAAAGCTGGATTGACTCCTTCACTGCGAGACCTCTATCCTAATATTTAACTGAAGGAATATGTATGTTACTGGCCTGCAAAATATACTGACATCTTGAAGTAACATCTCGAAATTGTTAACATAATTTTTATCATTTGCACTCCCTTCGGCATTCAGGGATTCGACCATAGGCAAATAGAAAGCCATATAATCATTTCCTTTATCTACATCGATGACATACAGTATACAACTTTATTTCAAGAAAAGCTGGATCACTTAGAAAGTTCCAGTCAAGTTCAAAGACTTTTTGCAATCAATTCACATCTGTAACGGTCCTCCAATCTTGCCACACGGTAGTAACATCCATTGTGTTTGCGTAAATGGGTCTGGTCACCGTAAATAAAAAAAAAATATATATGTTGGCGACTTTTGTTTGATTTATTAAAAAAAGACAAATCGCTCCAGGCAATGAACGACTGGTAATTATTTTCTCCCGAAAAGTATAACAAGAATTCGTTAAAGTTAAAAAGTAAAAAGAAAACAGAGAAAAAAGCCAGACCAAACGTATAGCACCGGAATCAAGAAAACCGACACCACTACCTGGGAAAGACTGATCCTGCCACGAAACCGAGATCGGTGTATGACGTGGCTCCCTCACCGTCGCCATAATACCAATGACCAGTTTTACGAGAACGGAATTCTGTCTCAAACAAGGCAACACGTCCCCACCCCCAGTACTTTATGGTTGGCCCTCCACGACGCACCCGCAAAGCTTCTAAGATCCCTGGTAGTAAAGCTTCTAAGATCCCTGGTTGACATATCTGGAGAGACAGCATCGTACCCAGGTGAAGCCGAGCCTGAGACGGTGGCGTGGGGTGAGGAAATTGGATGAAACTAAACCTAATGTGAACACACTCTCTCTGCCTCAAAGGATTCTCTCTTTCTCCCTCTCTCTGTCTCTGTCTTCCCCCCCCCTCTCTCTCTCTCTCTCTGTCGGATACTGAGTTGTAACACCATATTATCACTTGCATAAGACACTAGTGATGAAGCAGTAATAAAATGCTCTGGAAAAGATGTATAGCCATAGCACTGTGTTTTTCTGCCACTGAGGTACGTAAAACAAGCTGCAAAACAACGAAGATCTGGGCCAGGTTAAGATGAAAAGAGTATACTATCACAGAAATCAATAAAAGGTGGTTCGGGCAATAAGCCAGGATATCTCAGAGTCTTCACCAAGAGAGGGGAAATTTGTGGGAATACTTGAGGTCCTTTACCGTGAGAGGATTCTGATGCCGACTATTCATCCCAAATGTACAGTTATGGTAATTTCTAAGCTGTGTGTATTGCGGATTAATTATGAAGTCTTGTGAGTGTAATTAGGAAAAGGTTTAGGTGGGTATGTGGGGATGCATTTGCAGTGGCTCTTCCTATAAAAGGCTCTATACAGTTTATATAAGGTATTTTTCTGTAACAGTTTTTGTGAGCTGCTTTCTGAGATAATTTATTTTTTCCCCATTTTCGTTGTAGTTTGGTTCTTATGTATTTTGTAGCAATATAAATGAAGATTTTAAAAAAGTACAAATGAATAATACAGAACTTAAGCTTACGGAAGTTTGGGAATATAATCTTTCGAGTTATTCTCTTACGGAAGTTTGGGAATATAATCTTTCGAGTTATTCTCTGTTTTAATGGAGCACTGAAGACTCAAAATAAGAGATGATCATGTTCTCTATCTCGTATTCTGCACTCAGCCTTACTATCGTCTTTATTTTTATCTTCATTAATTACCACTCCGTTTCTCCTAGTTACTACTCCCTGTATTACTCTCTAAATTACTCTTCTCTTTATTACCAAGCGTCTGAAGAAGGGTAGTACATGAGTTTACTTCCTTCCACTCACATTAGACTTCAGTTACCTTTCTTGTTACGTCGTACCTGTCTCCTGTGAACGAAACTCTTTGTAGTTGAAGAAATTGTCGTGAGATTCGCATAAAATTAATAAGACATCACAGGAGCGAAGGGATATTAAGGAGAAAGAATAGCCTGGACCACTGCTAGATAAATCCTCAGTGGCAGAAAAAAAGAAAGAGAGAGAGAGAGAGAGAGAGAGAGAGAGAGAGAGAGAGAGAGAACGTACATAGTCAAAAAGTACCAGCATCAAATATTCCTGAGAGTTAGGATAGACTTATGTATACTGAATATACGGTTCTCTTTACAGCAAAATATTAGTTTCCTCAAATCTTCCTGTATTATACAAACCATAGTAGTCGCTTTGTATGCAGTCCCCCAGTTGAACTGCAGGTTGAAATGGAACTAAGCGGCATTCATTTGTACATAAAAGAGTATTCTGACAAGAACATTACCGCAGTCTTACACTTCTAGGTCCAAATCTTCGCCTAAAATACAACCCACACGAGTCGTCTTTACAGCCAGATCCCCAATTTTCGCCGCCTAGTGAGACGACATTAACAGGCGTTCCTGTGTATGTAGTAAAGACGCATACTGTGGAGAAACCCCTCTAAAATATTGAGTAAGTGGGGTGATGGAGTCGAGGCGGTATTTTCAGAGGTTTTGGGTTAGGCAATATTGGAAAAAGGAGTGCTTCATGTTTGCCTTCCTGTCTGGCCTTTTATATGTGGTTTGGCCTTTTTTATATCGTGACGGCGTTATTAGATTTATATTACATACACAAATACACAAAACAAACACACACACATATTCTCTGTCTCTATCTCTCTGTCTTTGTCTCTGTCTCTGTCTGTCTGTCTGTCTGTCTGTCTGTCTCTGTCTCTGTTTCTGTCTCTCTCTCTCTCTCTCTCTCTCTCTCTCTCTCTCTCTCTCGTTCCGGTTGGCTTCGTCACATTCAGCGTTAGACAGAGAGAGGGCGACGTTTGCACTGGTCTGTGCAATGGCTCGTCTCTGTCTGTGTCGAATTTTGTGTGTGTGTGTGTGTGTGTGTGTGTGTGTGTGTGTGTGTGTGTGTGTGTGTGTGTGTAGAGAGAGAGAGAGAGAGAGAGAGAGAGAGAGAGAGAGAGAGAGAGAGAAAGAGAGAGAGAGGAGAACATCACAGTAAGGGAATTCGTAAAACCCATATCTGACATCTGTATTTCTAGAAGTTAGTATAAACTAGAAAAAAATCCCTTAAAATAGCAAGGAAAAAAAAAAGGGCTAAATAAATCGTGCTCAGACTTCAGTACAAATCAATAAGGCTCTAAATCACCATGCTTTGGGTTCAGCTCTTGACTCTAATAAATTCTCTCTCTTTATTACTCTCGCATGCTTCAAAGGAATTTCTCTCTCTCTCTCTCTCTCTCTCTCTCTCTCTCTAACTATACGATTTTTACTCTAACCTGTCCTAACCTTGATATCCCCCTTCCCTCTCCCCTCCTCCCGTAGCCAAACCAGAGCGTACTCTATATTAATTTAGAGTTTTGGTAGAAAAAACTATACTCTTTTTACTCTATCTTGGCCTAAAACTGCCATCCCTCCCTCTTGAATGCTGAACTGTAGCGGAAGAACAACACTAAAATACGATGCTAGTCATGTAGAAGTGCTGTGCCAAAGGTGTAGAGTCGTACTGTTGTCTTTTTCCACGACTAATCTGCGTGAAATAACCGGCTAAGGGACGAAAATCTGAGCCAGCTAGAGTAAAAGGAGTATTGTGCCTGAAGAAGCCTTGAACTGGACGACAGGTTACACCTAAGAAAATAAATTCTCTTACCAATGAATGTTTTAATTAACCAATATTTTATCGCAAATGATTTATGGAATTTGGCATCATTACACTCCCTTATCAACTCCTGCATGCCAATTTATATCCACACGTTAATATTCCCCTTCATGTTATTAACGCATTCTGAGATCAGAGGCGGTATTCTCTTTGATTCAGGGAGCTCCCTAACACCTTTTCCTAAGCGATTTATTTTCCTTCTTACACCTCTTCTGTGTTGCAAAAATCCTTCCACTATCACCATACTCTGCATAAATGAACAAAAGAATATTAGCCAGCCATATCAAAAAATAAATCGCTAAGGAAGACGTGTTAGGGAGCTTCCGTATCCATTTGAACTATTTAAAGAAAGATAACAATAAGGCACATCATCATCATCAATAGCAGCAGCAGCACTATCATCATCTTCGTTATCGCCTTCATTCTCCTCCTTCTTCCACTCATCATCGTTGTTGTCCTTATCAACGTCGTCCTCTTCCCTCTCCTTTTCTTCCTCCTTTTCCTCCTCCTCTTCCCCATCACCACCATCATCACCACCACCACCATAAACAACATAGCAATTCCTTACCGTGCTAACATTTGGGAACTCAATAATTCTGGCGATAAAACTGGGACGATTGTGAACGCCAGCAAAAAGTTTAAGGACTAAAGGAGAATAGAAATGAGCCTCTGATGTGCCAGAAATTCTCAGGCGTATTAAAATCTGGCCACATTAACTCTAAAATACGACGCTGCTTTATCTTATCGGCTCCTAAAATTAAATCGCACACTTACAGAAATTAAGACAGCAGTCCGCTTTTTGGCCTGGTCGTCGCTTCTCAGTTTCGGGATAGAGTGAGTGAGGGAGTGAGTGTGTGAGTGTCTAAGTGAGGGTGAGAATGAGTGTGTGAGAGTGATTTAGTACTTGTCTAAGAATGTGTGAAAGTGAGTGACTGTGAGAGTAAGCAATGGTAAGTGCAGTAGTAGTGGTAGTAGTATTATTAAGTAGTAGTATAAGCAAAAGTAAGTAGTAGTAGTGGCAGTAATAGCATTATTAAGTAGTAGTATAAGCAAAACTAAGTAGTAGTAGTGGCAGTAGTTAGTGGTAGCAGTAGTAGTAGTAGCAACAGTAAGTAGTAGTAGTAGTAGTAGCCCCAGGTTCATCTGAAATGTGAACCCGGTGGACTACAGGCTCAAGTTCCCCTCCTCTTGCAGTCAAGCTCCCCTCTTCTAACTGGAGTAAGAGGTGTCTCAGCGTCTCTTCCTTAGCTATTTATTTTGTTCATCTGAGCTTACAGTACCATTTATAGGTCCGTATTCTAACTGGCGTAGAAGGTTTCGCAGCAGTTCTTCTTTAGCGAATTATTTTGTTCATGTGAGCTTACAGTACCAATTATCGGTGTTTTTTCTAACTGGCGTAGGGGGTCGCTGCATGTCTTCTTTAGCGATTTTTTTTTTTTTGCAGTTGAGCTTACGGTTCATTCTTGTGTTAGTTGTAGGCGTGTTGTAGTAACAGCAGTATACTTGTTTTACACTAACTTGGCCTAACTTGGTCATCTTTCCAACTTGAAATGCTGAGCTGCGAAATGGATTAACACTTTACGGTGGTGCTAATCACGAAGAAGTGCGATGGTGAGGATGCAGAGCTGCAGCACTGTCTTTTTCTACGACTGAGTTATGTGAAATTAACTTCAAAAGGACGAAAACCTCGGTCAAGTAAAACAAGTACAGCAGACCCTTATAACACAGGACCATCGTTTATTTGGGTAGTTTTAGTTTATGAGTGGAGTGACAACATCAAAATATCCTCCCCTCCCTCCATTCTGTCTGTCAGCGGGTTGGTTGTGGGGCTGAAGTCAGAGCTGAAGTCAGGGCTGGTCACCCAGGATCAAGCTCAACCAAGACTGACACAGATGAAAATTAAAAGCGTAATTACCGCCGTTGTACCAATAAGAACAATGGAAGGGAGGAATCCGGGGGACTGAAGTGTTATCCACAGACCCCTCCTCATCCTTCGCAACCTACTACGCAACCACCCCCGCTCTGAAGAGGTGGTTGTGGATGATGAGGGCTTGGGCTTGGACGAGGGGTGTCCGCTTTGTACCTTCCAGTTACAGCCGTCACACGTTTCCAGTGGTGGGACGAGGTGTGGGTAATTTAACAGAGGGGCCTGGGTGTTGTGTATATTTGTGTGGGTTTTAGGTGTGGACGGGGAACCAACATACCTAACTACAGGCTTTGTGGGTAGCTGTGGGTTACGGACGGCAGGGCCCACGGCTCGATCTGGGAATGGACGGGGATGAGGTTTAGCTCGGTTCAGCCCAAGTGCAGGCCGTAGCATCTGTACCTCACCTCCCCCGTGCTGAGAGGGTGGCTGAGGGAGCTGGACGGTGCGGCGCTTAGCTCGGTGGACGGAGGCAGGCTTCCACCACCCACTCAACCTCTCACACAGCCCCTGCAGCACAGTCATCGCCCTCTTCGACACTGACCAAGAGAACTCGTTAACTATTTGTCTCAGTGCCCACATTTTGTTTTGCTGAAAAATCTTTCAAATATAACTATCCGTCGAAATACCGAAGCGTGGAGAAATGTTTAAGTTCGAGCAGGTGAAAGAAGATGGTTAGAGGAAGAGTTGTTTATTTTTTTCGTGGTCAAGGATGGCGTTTACCGTGAAAGTCGATGAGCCGTTGATACAAGGTAGGAATGAATCTCCTTGGTTACCAGGCATATTAACCCTCCGGTCTGAATACACCTTGCTATAAATTGGGGAGTTACGGATCTTTGTTAAGTAAAAACCAGCCAAGTGACGGTAAGATTGAGTCTCCTTTGTTACTAAGCGAGGTTTGACAGATCCCTAAACCCTATCCAGCTCTTTTGATAGTGACATGTGTTAAGCATGGAGGGTTGATTTGTCTAGTAACCAAGGAGACTCATCCCTTACTGATCCTAGGCTCATCGATTTCCATGCCACCACAGCACTGTCTGGTATTTAATCTGTGAGAATAGCCCAGTTCCCTCAGATTTAAATTTAAAAAAACTGTTATCAAGGCCATTCTCCATTCTTATTGCGCTTAGGCCCGGGAAATGTAGTTGCCTGGTTATACAAGCGACCTTTATTACCCTCTCTGTTCCCCAGAAGGAGGATGGTGGGCTGCGGAAGAAGGACAGTTTCATTCTGCAGTCCACATGGTTCACATTTCAGATGAACCTAGGGCTACTACTACTACTACTTCTATTACGACTGCGTTACTGATGCAAATTATTTTGATGTTAAAGAGAAATACCATATACAAGAATGCCAGGGTGTAATCATCGTCATCTCATCATCATCATCATCATCATCATCATAACTGTTCTGACCACTCTTTCCCATCTCAGGATGGGATGAGGTAGGGTCTAAAAAACGAGGAAGACGGACGCTTTCATGTGGTAGTACTGACATGGCCGGGGAGTGGAGCTTCCTGGTTGTAAAAACGTTTGTTACATCCCTACCCTCCAAGAGAAGGACGGTATTGCAGGAAAAAAGGTAGCTTCAGCCTACAGTCCACTGGGTTCACATTTCAGATGAGCCTGAGGTTACTATACTACTACTACTACTACTACTACTACTACTACTACTTCTACTACTACTGCTGCTGCTGCTATTAGGCCTATTACTAGTTTTGTTTCTGTTGCTGCTGCTACTAGGCCTACTACTACTACGATTACCACTACTTCCACTACTGCAACTATACTACTACTACTACTATTACTACTACACTACTACAACTACTACTACTACTACTATTTCCAGAGAGTCTTTTTGAACTAGAAGAGTTCGATAAAGCCTTAATTTACTTATTCACAACAAGAGGGTACCACAAAAAATAAAATCGTATTGAGGTGGCAGCTACGAGTATCATCACCATCATCTGACCTTTTTTCCTACCTATGGATGGAGTGAGGCTGGGTACAGAGAGCAACAACAACAACAAAAAACTGACAAAGACAAAACATTTTAATAAACACTAGGGAACATTCAGCACGCAACACCACCACGCCCCCTCCCCCCCCCCACACACACACTCATTTCCCTTTGAACATTCTACGTGGATTATCTTTTCTACTGCAGCCCCTCCTCTCCCCTTCCACATTCTAGACCTATCATCTTGTGGCCTGGGAGGAGGGCAGTGAAATGGCGAGGGATAGGGCGACATGGAGGCGATTTGTTTGTGGCCACCCCTCACGGGATTAAGGCGTCTGGTAATAGATAGACAGATAGATAAACTGCTCGAGGGATAGCAGATGTATGGTGAGCAATTCCCCAAACGAGTCCTTTTATATTTAAAAAAAATTTGGAAGGGGAATGTATGTAAGGTAGAAGAGACTGAATTAGTATACTCATACCATACACGATTTGGTTTTTCCCTTGTGTGTGTGTGTGTGTGTGTGTGTGTGTGTGTGTGTGTGTGTGTGTGTGTGTGTGTGTGTGTGTGTGTGTGTGCGTGTGTGTGTGTGTTTTGCTTAACCCTATGATATATGGTCAAATGTGTAAAAACAGTTATACAACTCCATGCATAAATGTATGTACAGGGATGGATAAATGCATGAACGTATGTATTTATGTATGTATGTATGAATTTATGTGAGTATGTGTGTATGTGAGACTGGGCATATGTGTCTGCAGAAAATTCTTTGTTAACATCTGTGTGAGAACTTATAGATGTGTTGCTGTTTCTTTGTGTTTGAAACCCTGTAGGAGAGCAGGGGTGAGGGGAGAGGCAGTGTGTGTGTGTGTGTGTGTGTGTGTGTGTGTGTGTGTGTGTGTGTGTGTGTGTGTGTGTGTGTGTGTGTGTGTGTGTGTGTGTGTGTGTGTGTGTGTGTGTGTGTGTATGTGTGTGTTTTCTCTAAGTGTAGGGATAGGAGGGAAGCAGAGAAAGTAGAGAGAGAGAGAGTGCTGGAGTGTCGTGATTGCTGGAGGGAAAGCAGGAAGCAGCGTGAGTCAAAGGGAGAGTTTTATGTGTGGGGAAGCATTAGTACTGAGAGGACGCATTTCTTTCAGTTCCATTTTTAGGGTTGCCATTCGTGTATGTTTGCAGGAACGAGAAGAGCAAAACCTAGGAAACTGAAATTTGTGAGACACAGAGGAGATAGGCAGAGATAGATATAGAAAAAAAAGAGATAAACAGACAGGCAGACAGACAGATAGACAGATAGTAAGACAAAGGCATATGGACTGCGAAAGAGAGTGTGACTAACCGACTGATACCTAGAGAGACGTGAAAGAACTCACTCAGTACCCCACATGCATCGTCTTTAAACTCCAAAAATCCCCAAGCCAAAAATAAAAATAGTCAAATAGTAAGAAAAGAAGAGACCCACACGAACAAAATCAACTCTCTCAGCCCCACGTAGGGAAATATAATAACTTTCCAATTAGATAAGCCCTCCAGAATTAAAACGGATTAAAATACTTCGGAGGGTCCACAATATGGCTACAGGTCTCTCGCTAAGCTCTCACGCCCAGCACCTGACTCGATGAGATAATTATGCTCAGCGGGAGTCAGGTGAATTAATTATTGGGGGAGATATTCGGCCGTGGGGAGTGTGGGTGTTAGGATTCTTTTGATTTTGAGAGGCGTGGTGGCGATTTGCATAATTTAGGGAAGAAGCTTTGAGTTTGACGGCGTATCTGATTTGCGTAATTCGATCGGACGCTTTAATTTATGCTGATTAACTTTGGGGTTTGAATGATATTGATGTGATAGGTAAATTATTATTATCATTATTATTATTGTTAATACTCTTATCATAATTATTGTTATTATTATTATTATTATTATTATTGTTGTTAATACTCTTATCATAATAATAATAATAATAATAATAATAATAATTATTATTATTATTATTGTTATTATTATTATTATTATTATTATTATTATTATTACCATCGCCATCATCCCGACTGTATATTTAACTAACAAAAAAATTACAAAGATTAGATACTTCGCCTATCGATTGCACGAGGTTCATTCAGTCTCTCTCTCTCTCTCTCTCTCTCTCTCTCTCTCTCTCTCTCTCTCTCTCTCTCTCTCTCTCTCTCTCTCTCTAAGCCAATATTTTCTTTCCCGATAGGCGGACTGTGGAAGAGGCTGGCTAATGGGGGAGGGGGAGGGGGAAGGGAGAGGGGGAAGGGACAGGGCAGGAGAAGGGGGTTTGGATTCTAAAAACAGGGGATGCGAGCCAAAGGAGATGTGACCATTTATAGAGGTTTCCCTGAGCTGAATGAAATCGTCTACATATACCACGAATACAGTGAAAAAAAAAAAAAATCGTCCATCGCTGTACTAAAAAGATTAATATTTTTCGTTAACATGGACAGCTGTGAGAAAGGTCGCTGGAAAAACAGTGTAAAGTAAATGGGCTTTAGTTAATGGGGAGGCATGCAAGAGTGATTGAGTTTGTGAGATTATGAGGTTTGGAGATGGAAAAAACAATAGATTACACGTAGAACAGAAGTGAATTAAATACGTATGGAGGGAGAGATTTTACTTCCCCTATCCCTTCTTCCTCCCTCCCCATCTTCCCCTCCCAACTTCTCTTTTCTCTACGTCTGCAGTTTTCTTTGACCTTCTTTCTCTTCCTCCATCTGTACCTCCTTATCCCTTAAACTCCTGGCTTTTTTCGCTGTCTCCTCCCTGTCCTTGCATTTTTTACTCCTTCCTCCTTCCTCTCCTTTCTTATCAGTCTCTCTCTTTCCCCTCTTCCTCCCTGCTCCACTATTCTTCCCTCCACATCTCCCTGCTTCCTCAACCTCTCCTCCCATTTCCTTCGTCTTCCTCTCCAGCCTTCGTCGTATAAATACCCTGGCTCTTCTCTCCATCTGTTCTTCTTTCACTTCCATCTCTCTATCTCATCCTCTCTCTCTCTCTCTCTCCAGTGACCATTGTATAACCCTGGCTAGCTTCACTCTGGGTCCTCTCTCCACCTCTTCATTTTTTCTTCCTCCTTCCACCTCTCCCTCGCTTCCTCTACTCTCCATCTCTCCCTTCAGTCTTCTTTTCCTTTTATCTCTCCTTCTATCTCTCCCTCCTTCTCCTCCCCTCTCCCTACCTCCATGACTATTTTCCCGCATCCTCCCCCTCTCTTCATCTCTCCCTCTATCTCCCTCTCTCTCAGCTACTCACTCCATCTCTCCTTATTCCTTCCATCTCTCCCTCTTTCATCCCATCTCTCTAATATTTTCCCTCTTCCATCTCTTTCCTCCTTCCCTCCATTTCCCCCTTCCTTCCCTCCATTTCCTCCCTCCTTCCCTCCATCTCTCTCTCTCTCCCTCCACCAAATCAGTGTAAGTATCCCGCCTCACTCTCGCCTCTCGCCTCGCTGGACCTCTAAACGTCACAGAGAGAGAGAGAGAGAGAGAGAGAGAGAGAGAGAGAGAGAGAGAGAGAGAGAGACTATATACATGAAGGATATGTTTGCGTACATTAGGAAGGTTCTGTGTTTTTGGTGCGTATGTGAGTATATAAGGGCTAGAATGTGTGTGTGTGTGTGTGTGTGTGTGTGTGTGTGTGTGTGTGTGTGTGTGTGTGTGTGTGTGTGTGTGTGTGCTGCATTATCAGTTAGGCCGCCTCTTCCTCCTCCTCCTCCTCCTCCTACTCCTCCTCCTTTCCTTCTTCCTTATCTTCTTCTTTCTATCTTTTTCTTTCTTTAATTCTTTGTTTCTTGTTTCCATCCTTCTTTTTTTTTTTCTTCTTCTTCTTGCTCAGTGAAGACTGAAGAGTTCTGTGGATTTAGGACAGATAGGGCTAATGTGAATCAAATATTTGTTTTGGTTAAAACACTAAGAATGGTTTACAGAGAGAGAGACAGACAGACACAGAGACAGAGACAGACAGACAGAAATGATTACTAATATTTTTTCCTCTTACATTAAAATTCCATTAAAATTTTAATTAGTTGAGAATTACTCATAGGCATGAACCAGAGAAATGGAAACCCCGGGAGGCAAATGTGAGCGCCTGAAAGACGTCAAAAATAAAATGCAAGGACTGAAAATGTAAAAAAAAAAAAAAAAAAAAGGGGGGGGGGAGAAAAATGGACGAAAACTGAAAAAAAAAAAAAATGCAAACTGGAAAATCATGCTTTGAAAACCAGGGGGAAATTCAGGAAAGCTTAGGGAAAAATACATGAATAATGGGGAAGATATGCAAAATAATGAATAATACATGACTAATAGAAGCAAATATGCGAAAACCATGAAAAACGCATGAATAAGGAAAATACGAAAAACGAGAAAAAAATGCAAGAGTGCCAGGACAATACACGAAAGCTAGTGAAACAGGAGAACAGGGAAATATGAGAGAGTCATGCCGAACGCAAAAACTGAAAAGAAATGTGTAGAAATTGGTGAAAATTTAGGAAAACATGGAAAATATATACACAAAAACAGAAAAAAAATGCAAGACAGCTAAGCGAAAAACATCGGAAAACTGACGAAATGCAAGACGACAGGGAAACATGCAAAAAAAAAAAAAAAAGAAAGAAGAAGAAATACACGACAACTGGTGATATGCAAAGAATACTAGAAAGACAGATAGAAAAAAAAATACAGGAAAAATCATGCAAGAAAGGAGGGAAAACATGCAAGAAAACAGAGAAAAATCAAGCAGGGAAATGGGAAAATATCATGCAAGAAAG
This sequence comes from Coenobita brevimanus, assembly GCF_032717465.1. Lineage (NCBI taxonomy): Eukaryota > Metazoa > Arthropoda > Malacostraca > Decapoda > Coenobitidae > Coenobita > Coenobita brevimanus. The sequence continues at coordinate 5,605,570 of NC_136981.1, forward strand.
ATAAAACATACAAGAAAACAGGAAACATATGCAAGAAAACAAGCAAAACTAACAAGAAAATAGGAAAAAATAACAGGGAAAAATCAAGGGAAAACAGAAAAAAAACATACAAGAAAACAGGAAACATAGGCAAGAAAACAAGCAAAACTAACAAGAAAATAGGAAAAAATAACAGGGAGAAATCATAAAAAAAACAGAAAAAAATCTTGCAGAAAAACAGGAGAAATATAAAAGAAACCAAGGGAAAAATTCACAAGGGTCGGACGGAAAAGTGAAATTTACTGAGATGGGAAAGAGGAAGGTCCTCTGCCCCAAGAACTTCAATGGAGATAGTGCGTCTTTGCTGGCCTTCTGCATAAAATTGTTTCCACTCATATTTTCCCTATTTTTGTTCATCTGCGGCGTTTATTAGATCATCATAATATCCGCCTCTCCCCCACCTCCCCAACCCCACTGAGGTACGTGAATTCGCTCCAAAAGGTCGAAACTCTAAGCCAAGTTAGGGGGAAAAGAGTACAGGCGCTGTTGTTCCATTATTTCCAAAGCACTGCAGTGAAGTATTCAGGAACAGTCCCGTCCTGGAGTCACCTATAAGAACTTCCCTATCAAAATGCAAGCCATGCCTAAAGGGACTTCCTATTTAGTATACTGATTGCTTTTTCTTTGTCTACCTCTGTGTCATCTTTAAATACCGGTAATACAAAGAGAATCTGTGCACCCCGGAAAGAGCTTAAGAACACGTTTTAACCCTGCAGATGCGAGTGACCTACTTGTCATTTTATTATGACTAGCTTCTGATGATTTTGCAACAAGAGCACTAGCAATATTAGCTAGGAATAAAAAGCTTCCTATATCAGTGCAACTTCTGGAAGGACGATTTCATTTAGTTCAAAGAAAATCGCTGCATCGAAAGGGTTCAATTAAATGGGGACAAAATCAAGTTGTACAGAAAATAATTTAAGCTAAAGGATCATCTGCAGTGAAAGAATAAACTAAAGGGCATGGAAATCACAGCAACCAATGGGATTTATTTAGTGAGAGATTAATCAAAAGGGCATAGAAAATAACTGCAGCGGAAGGGTTTTGTTTAGTTAAGAAAGATTGACAGGGTATAGAAAATAACTGCAGCGGAAGGGTTTTGTTTAGTTAAGAAAGATTGACGGGGTATAGAACAGCACTGCAGCCAAAAGAGTCTGTGTAGAGAATAAATGCCCAAGGGGTCTTATTCAGCGAAGAAAAAAGTGAAGAAAAAACCAGCGTAGTCTATCCTCGTTTGTAGCTACTTGGGTTCCTAGGAGTGCCTCTATTTCCTCCCGCAAGGCCGAGTCTGACCGTCAGTTTCTCGACCTCTTAAGCTCCCCCTTGACCCTTCACTCCGTATCTCTTTCCCCCTTGAGGCCCTTCCTCCCTTCCTCTTGCCTTCGCCCGACACAGTGATCTTAGCCTCGATTCTCCTTCTTTACAAAAACTCTTCCTCTTACCCTCCTCTTCAAAGTGCTGGCATTCTTCACCGCTGGGTTCTCTCCTCTTATTTTTTTCCGTTTTACTTTTTTTTTTTTTTTTTTTTGAGGGAGGGGAGGAGTTCAAGATAGATACGCTTCATATCTCCTGTCAAGGGGCTTCTCCAGCTGGTCAGACAGGCAACCAGTCTCTTTTATAAACAGTCCATCAGCGACTGACCACCACAAAGACTGGTCATTAAATCTTGGTCAATCGTTATTTGTGGGACTTTCTTTTTAATTCTTCTGCTTTACTTGGTAGTTTTCGATGATAATAATAATAATAATAATAATAATAATAATAATAATAAAATAAAAATAATAATAATAATAATAATAATAATAATAATCTATCTATCTATCTACTGCCAGACGCCATAATCCCGTAAGGGGTGGCCATTGACTTTGAGTTATTTGTTTAACGGGGAGGGGCACTAATAATAATAATAATAATAATAATAATAATAATAATAAAAAAACCAATAATGATAATAATAATAATAATAATAATAATAATAATAATAATAATAATAATAATGACAGAACTTCTACAATACTCTCACAGACAGGATAATATCACACTTCAGACTTACGATATTGACGAAAGTACTGTGATTGTAATAAAAATACAGTAAGCTAGAAAAATGTCTTTCCCTCAAATCTGTGAATATTTTAAAGAACAGTCGAATCACAGAAGAGAAACATTACCATACTTTAAAGAACAGTCGAATAAAAAAAGAGAAACATTGCCTAAGTCTTTAAGTAATTTTAGTTGTGAATGAACCACTTGACGACGATAACGCTTTTTATTTTATTTTTGCCATCTTAAGACGATTTTATTCCGCTTAGGTAAGACTTTTACTACTGAAGGAGACAATGAGTTCTATGTCCAACCTCTATAGTTAGAAAAATCTCTGCTAAGCCGCATAAAATCGGCTGTAGAAAGTAAGTATATAATGTTAAACGACGTCAAATAACAAGTAGTGTGCTTTTTTCGTAGAGTGTGCATTAGATCAGAAAATTATCCATACCTACTGTATGTATCAAAGGAATCATATCTACTGGCTGCTTGCTTCATTTTCAAAAGTAAATACAGCATTTACTAGTACTGAATGGATTCTGCATATACTATCATGTAAAACTGCCTCTCTGTGACTATGAATGCTGTATATCATGTAAAACTGCCTCTCTGTGACTTCCTGATGAAAAATGTAATCGACAATCTATATACACTACACAAAAAAAATTACTGAGGGATAAGTTCAAGCGTTTCACCCCCAAAAGAATACCGAGGGATATTTTCAAACATTTTGCCCCAAAAATACTGAGGAATATATTCAAACGTTTCACCCCAAGAAAATTACTGAGGAATATTTTCAAACGTTTCACCTAAAAAAGAAAATACTGACGGATATTTTCAACGTTTCACCCCCCACAATACTGAGGGATATTTGCAAACGTTTCACCCCAAAAATTACTGAGGGATATTTATAAACGTTTCACCCATTGCTGCAATATGTACACGCAGAAGTAAAGAAACGTTTTTTGGCCGAGTGAAAATATAGCCGGTCCTACAGCGCTGTCGTATTCAAGGCCCCCAAACCAAGAGCAACTCACAGCCAGACGAAACGCACAAACACAGAAAGAATTTTTGCAGTGGCTGGCCATGGTTTCCAAGACTACACTCTTGCCAGCAACAGTTCTGACTAGCTCTGGTTCTTTCCACTGACTCTGACCGCTGTTCTGACTTTATCTGATTCTCTCCATTGACTCTAAGCGCTGTTCTGACTCGTTCTGACTCATTACTGGCTCTAAACACTAACCTGACTTTCTCTAACTCATTCTAATGCCTCTAAAAAACGTTTCTCAGCCGCTCTGTCATTCGCCGATGACTCTCACCATCGTTCTGACTCAGCGTTGACTCACCAGTGACTGACATACCACAACCCTAAGTCACAGTTGACAATGGCGTCAGTCTTAGAAGTTGGAGTCTCGTCTTACTCCCCCATGTGATATATCAGACTTTCCACTCCTCCTTTTACGTACTGATTCATTCATAATCAGGTATTTTATCATTTATTCAGAACAAGTTAATTTCCTCTTTTTTTTTTTTTTCTTGGGGGGGGGCATTCTCTATTATAAATCATAGGCTTTTCATTAAGTAACATCTTGTATATACATTCCTGCCTTCTATCGGTTTTTCACCATTAGAAAAAAAAAAAAAAGAGAGGGAGAAAATAAAAACTCAGTGTTAAAATCCTCTTCAACTGAGCCGACGTATGTTACTTCCTCTCTCTCTCTTTCTCTCTCTCTCTCTCTCTCTCTCTCTCTCTCTCTCTCTCTCTCTCTCTCTCTCTCCTGTGCAGCTCACCACCACCACCACCACCACCACCACCATCTGTGCGCGCTACAAAAATCACACAATACTCTTTGTAAAAACTCAGGTGAGTGTTGCAGTCGAATCCCACACGGTAGACACGAACGAAAGCTCTTGTTTGATGGCAAATATATTCATAAATGTTCCATGTGTTAAAGACCTGCGCTATCTCTCAGCTGCAAAAAATAGCTGTTCAACCCAAGAAAAAAAAAATGTAGAATACGAATATGGGTTTTCATCCACGTTTGTTTTTTCCCTTCCTCCTCTCTCTCTCTCTCTCTCTCTCTCTCTCTCTCTCACACACACACACACACACACTCACACACACACACACACACACACACACCGTATGTAATCAACTATGCAAATTATGACTCGATCGGGAGGGGGCATAATGTATCTGAAAGCGACACTTGTCAGTCATGAATTAAAGAACAGTAAAATGACCCTACCGTTGTTAACAAGATG
>NC_136981.1:5614913-5687413 GCF_032717465.1 Coenobita brevimanus
GCCCGTGAGGTGACGTCAGGATTCCGAGGGCCTGAATGGTGAGGAAATGAGTGTGTGATCCATTCATTTTGGCAGACTTTTGTTTGTTCCTCCTATCATTTTTCTTTTCCCAAGTTCTCTGGACCCTACCTCATCCCGTGAAAGGGTGGGAAAAGAGGTATGATGATGATGATGATGATGATGATGTTGTTGATGATGATGATGATAATACAGAGTTTCCAACTTTATACTGTCAAACAACGGACAATTTCACTCAGAAAAAAAAAAGGAAAAAGCAAAAGAAAATGCTGCAGCCAAAAAGTAAAGCCAGCACACACACACACACACACACACACACACACACACACACACACACACACACACACACAAAACAGTGGAAGCGAGGTCGTTCATCCCATGAATCCAAACACTCTTGAAAGCATAAATAAAAGTGAGCAGGAAGTCGACGATGAAAAAAAAAAAAAAACAGACAGAGGAAAAAAATAAATAAAAAAAGGTTTGCAAGAGGCGACGTTATTACTCGAGGGAGCAGCTCTTGGGTCGGCAGAGAGAGAGAGAGAGAGAGAGAGAGAGAGAGAGAGAATGTTTCAAGGGGAAGAGAGAGAGTGGAGAGTATTATTAACTCTCATGATGGCGTGTTCTGTTGTGCTATATTTCAGCTGGAACACTAAGCAATTATAGTGAGCTGAAAGTCACATAAGCCTGGGAGAGTTAATAGGGAGATGGAGAAATTGGGCTAAAGAAAAAAAATATATATGACATTTATGTAAGCACACACACACACACACACACACACACACACATACACACACACACACACACACACACACACACACACACGTAGAAAGTGGAGTGACAGACAAACATGAAGGAAGCAGGTAAAGAAAAAACGAACAGTAAAAAAAAAGATAGTTGATTAAACAGATGAAAATGATGAAGAAACTCCTGAACCACCAGGTCTTATTCAATCTGGTCCCTTTTCCCAATTTCTTCGTGAATTCGCATCAAACTTGGTATAGTTATTCCTCGGACAGATGCCTCCAGAACCCCCCATTTTTTCCCCTTTTCCTGGTCTTTTAGCAGGAAGCAGGTGTAGGGAAAATACCTGACAAGCTTGAGGGAAAGAAGTAATAATGACAAGTGAAACTAAGGTAACTAAAAGAGTGAAATTACTGAAGAGTCCAATGGGAAGCCAAGAGGAAATTAGTTGATGATAAAAAATTTAGGCCTGAAAACTAGTTGAAAATAATGAGGTGAGAATATATGAAACTGAAGAATGAAACGGATAAAAAAAAAATGAAAATAGTTTGGAAAAAGGTGATGAGGGGGAAAGGAAAAAAAAGAAGGAAAATTCCGACATAAAAGAAAAAAATACAGGAAACAGGAGAAAAGAGGAAATGCAAAACGTGCAGGACAAAAAGAGTGAGACTAAAGCAAAAAAAATAAAAAAATGAAAATATAGAGGGGACATAAATTAAAAGACATTAAAAGAGGAAATACATCAGATGAAGGGGAGAAGAGGAAAATTCAATGGAAAAAGGGAAAGGAAAGAAAGAGGAAGAAAAGGTTAATATGAACAATGGAGGCAGGGGAGATAGAGGAGAACCCACTAAATGTTCATGGAGAGAGAGAGAGAGAGAGGGAGGGAGGGAGAGGGAGAGAGAGAGAGAGAGAGAGATAATTAAGAGAAAGCTTTCCAAACACTCAAAGGGAAGAAAGAGGACTGCTGAAGACAAAAGAATGGCATGTTTTAATAATGGGCAGTGCGAGAGAGTAATAATGAAAGTGCGTGTGTGTTTGTGAGCTAGCTTTTGTTTCATGTAGGATGCTTTGTGTGTGTGTGTGTGTGTGTGTGTGTGTGTGTGTGTGTGTGTGTGTGTGTGTGTGTGTGTGTGTGTATTTTTGACTGCATACCTGAAAATACTTACACTAGCAGACAAAGAAGGAGGCATCTTTCATGAGTACAGGAAGCCTGTTATGCTCTTTTTAATTTACTTGGCCCAAATCCGACATCTCTCCATCTTAAGTGCTGGGAAAAAACAAGATACTGACAAAGAACTGAGCTAGTCACGAACAAGTGCTACGAAAAGAGTGTAGAACCATAGTACTCTATAATTCTACCAACAAGCTACTGAAATAAGCTGCAAAAGGACGAAACTCTAGCCCAGGTAAAGATAAAGAAAATCATTAGAACAACTGATGCTTGATGGAACCATCTAGATACGGGAAATAAACTGCAAAAGGACGAAAATCTAGTACAGGTTACTGTGAAAATAAATAGCACTTCATTCTTAGATATAATTATTGCTCGAGGGGGGGAATTCTTAAACATTTAGGATCGATTCCCTGTCGTTACTGAGATACTTACTCCATGAAGGACAAGGCGACTGCTGAATATTCTCATGTCTCTTTTCCTTTCTTCTAAAAGAAATCTTACGAGATGAAAATTGTGATAGCCCTTTTCTTACTTCTGTGTATGTGTATTTATCTGTATTTGTTATCGTCTGGTAGTAGCATGACTGAGATCAGAAAATAATTAAACGGACCGAGAGGTTCATAAACAAGATTTTATGCTCTAACTTGAGCTAATATTGAGGTCGTTAAAATAAGTTAACAGGTGAATATAATGCTAGTCGCCAAGCAGTGCTGTGAAAAGGATGTAGAGCCATAGCATTACCTGTACTTTGCCACTGGGCTACGTGCATTCAACTGCAAAAGGAGGAAAATCTGGGCTAAGCTATGGCAAAACAACTATATTTTGACGATAACAAAATTGATATTAAAAAGACGTCGAGCAAGTCACAGGAGTCAGTGTGCACATCCAACCGCGCCACTCCATAAAATCCAAGTAGAACGGACAACAAGAAACTGGCGATAGCAAGAAATAAGTAAGATAAAATTCCAGTGTTTGTGAAGATGACAAAGCAGCGTAGGACGAGCTCAATAAAAGGTAGATGAAGTGTTTGTGAAGATCGTAATGAAAGGCAATCAAACCCAGCCACGTCACAAAACCTATGCACCGCTACAGAACCTACAGCAGTCTTGAGATAGCCAGGAATTAAGTGAAAAGAAAGGAGAAGCGTGTGTAAAGATGCGGCCTTGTGTGTTCAGGATATGCCTTCGTGGAAAAGCTGAATTTTATGAAGCTTTGTGTCTCTGTGTGTGGGTGGACCTTCATGCGTGGCGTGTTCGTAAAGTTGACTGTGTTTGCATGTAGGGGGAAAGGGGAGGGGGTCCGAAGAGTGTGTAGAGGGGGGAAAGGGTTAGAAGTGTGTACTGGGGGAGGACGAGAAGGGGAGGGGTGTTTAAGTTGGGGAGGGGTGAGAAAGGGGTAAGATTAGATGTGGGAGAGGGGTTGTTTGTGGAGGGAGGGAGGGACTGTGTGTGTGTGTGTGTGTGTGTGTGTGTGTGTGTGTGTGTGTGTGTGTGTGTGTGTGTGTGTGTGTGTGTGTGTGTGTGTGTGTGTGTGTGTGTAAGAAAGAGAGAGAGAGAGAGAGAGAGAGAGAGAGAGAGAGAGAGAGAGCAGTAATGTTGGCCTGACTTATATATATTCCTAGCACGACCTCATCTACGGACTACAAAGAGACAGCCCACACGACCACACTATTGTCTGACCTTAGTCTCTCTCTCTCTCTCTCTCTCTCTCTCTCTCTCTCTCTCTCTGTAGCATGGTTTATAGAAATTTTGGGTAGGAGGAGAACTTGTGCAAAGCAGCCATAGTCTGAATCCAAGACATGAATTCTCGTCGATTAAGGACGCTCCCCAGCACCTCTTCCTTAGCGATTTACTTTTGGATATGGCTAGTTAATTTCTTTTCGTATGCCATTTGTGTAGAGTAAGGTGATATTGAAAGAATTTATAGAGCACAGAATAGGAGAGCACGGTGTAATACATTTAAATCGCTTAGGAAAGGGTGTTAGGGAGACTCCATAACCAACTTGAATACAGGCCCAAGAAGTGGCCAGAGGTTTCTGAAGTCAGTGCCATAAGGGACGTAAGGTGAATTGCTCTGCCTTACATTTTCCGGGATATGGTAGTCTAGGTCTGGATTCTCCTTCTTACCTTCTCCTTTGGGGACTCTGAAGGAATATTAAGTGAGTCTTCTGCCTTAAGCCTAACTGTATAATATCACTTCCCTGAATAACGATGTAGATATACTACTTTTACTCTAACTTGGCCTAAAGTTGCCATCTCTCCATCCTGAATTCTGAGCTGTAACAATAGATTAACACTGGAATATGATGCTAGTCCCTGAATAGTGGTGTATCTGTACTATTTCTACTCTAACTTGGCCTAAAATTGCAATCTCTCCCACATGAATTCTAAGCTGTAGCAATAGATTAACACCAGGATAAGTTGCTAGTCACAAAGAAGTGCCATGGATAGGATGTGGAGTCGTAACATTTTCTACCACTGAGCTAGATCCAATGAGTTACAAAGGGACAAAAATGTGGGCCAATTTAATGTGAAAGGAGCGTAGTATCTTTCTTGAAGTTTTACCATGTAACTGCTGCAGATAGAATTACTTTTCTTTTAATTTCTTTCGTAATGCATTTTCAGATACGCAAAGGTTACAAATATGAAAAAAAAAAATCTTTTTTCCAATGCATTCACTTCCCCGAATTTTACACATCAGAGCAAAAGGGCAGACCCACAGAAAAAAGAAAAAGAAATACTTCTCACACTCACCTCCCTAAAATTATATATATGATGGCAGCAAGGATAAAAACATGCAAAAATTGTTACTTCTTCGGGCACATCCATCTTCCAAAAATTTTCCATGTCAAGGCAGCGGCAAAAAATTAATGATGAGATTCTCAGACATATTTACGACCAATTCCCTGTCCTAACTATGATCTGTAATTCCAGGAAGGAAGAGAAAAGAAGAGTGTCGAGTTTGCCTATGTCTACTGTTTCCCCTACAGAAAAAAAAAAAAGTTACGAAAGGAAAATTGTCGTAGGTTTTATATATATATATATATATATATATATATATATATATATATATATATATATATATCTTCCCGAATTTTTACTTCTCAGGGCATCTGCAGAATGTTAAGAACCTAAACAATTTCTCCTCCGTCTTCCAGGAAACCTTATTCTAATTTTTCCCTGTCTTCTGGTTAAATAACTTTCCATACGTGCATGAATCTTTCATTCCTAAAACCAAATACTCTCTTTTTTAATGCCTTTTACTCAAAATTTTTACATTTATAACATCCATTCCTAAAACCATGACTTTTTTCCCTTCAGCAAATTTTTACATTTGTATATCAAAGCCGTCGTAGGAGCACATCAGGAGTCAAAGCTATTTCGTCCCCATCCTTCCAGAGATCTTAATCTGAGGAGTCCCCAAAGGCTGTCGGGTGCCAGGGTAAAACAGATCCTACTGCCGGGGTCGTTAAGGGTGATATTTGGGGGCTCGTCACGCTGCCTTGACTTAGGTACTTGAGAGGGTAAAATAAACCCTATTGCCGGGGTCGTTAAGGGTGATATTCGGGGGAGGGGGGTTGTCACGCTCCCTTCTCTTAAGCAATTGGGATGGTTCGGTAATTGTGGTTGGGGGTTAACTGCGTCGACTTAAGGTTTTATTTTTTTCTTTAATCTCTCTCTCTCTCTCTCTCTCTCTCTCTCTCTCTCTCTCTCTCTCTCTCTCTCTCTCTCTCTCTCTCTAGTGTGTGTGTGTGTGTGTGTGTGTGTGTGTGTGTGTGTGTGTGTGTGTTAGGTTATAATGCCAAAACCCTGTGCATCTGAGTATAAGATTGTTTTGTTCTCTCTCTCAACCAATACAGCTACTAATTTCTTAACAAACCATAGTAAATATTAGAGAGAAATACACGATGGAACGAACAATTTATAACAACAGCTTTACCTTAACTTGGCCCAAAATTATAATATCCTGCTTCAACTTAGTTCATGTACAGCTGCGGACATAAATATCGATCCATATCAGAACGATAAATTACGGAACAGTGAGCAATGACTTTCGAAATTTAGTAGTAAAATCTTCGGAGCCCAAACAAATTTTCAGAACATTACGTACATGTTTCATAGTTGACTAAAAAGAATGAAGCGATATTCCTGACTACAACCTCAGTGAAAGAATAGGACAGTACTACAGCTCTTCATTCTCTCCACAGCACTTCTTCTTGACTAGCATCATATTCCAGCGTTAATCTATGTTTACAACTTAGTATTCAATAAGGAGAGATCTCAGTTATAGTCCAAGTTCGGACAAAATAGCACAGTACTATCATGTCTTCTTTAACGTCATCTATTTCCACATTGAGTCTTCAGTGGACATTCAGAGGGTAACCAGAATAAAATACTTATGTGACTAATTACCTTCTGATGTTGAATTTTAATATATATAATTTTAACATGTTTTACGGTTCTAGGAAGGTAATGTAGAGTTTTAAGTTCCTCTTTGACTGGTCTCTCATACGATGGAAAAAAAAATCTTGACCGGTTACGAGAACGAAATTTTAAAAGCCCGACAGGAAGGGAGGAAATTTCGAAAGCAAACGAGGGTAGGCTAAAGCTGCAGGAATGTTAGTAAATGCTCCTTTTTTCCTTTCTTTTTTTCTCTTTGTTTCATTCGCTTTCACCCAGATAGGTGTAGCAATCAAACATTTTACATCAAAACCAAAGTAAACAATAGAGAGAGAGAGAGAGAGAGAGAGACAGACAGACAGACAGACAGAGAAATATATGACTTGGCGGAATACATGGATCTTTACAATTTTACTTTATGAAGTGGAAAGACAGTGGTGGAAAAAAACAGAAATTCGAAAGCTCCCACCCACTTTTATTTTTTTTCTTTGGCCTGGGAGAAACTTCCATTCCGGCTCGTCTAGTAAGCTGCTTAGGACATAAAATCCACCAAGACCTTGAGATCACACACGCACACACACACACACACACACACACACATCCACTACCCCCCCCCCCTCACACACATTCGCTATCCCCCCTCCCAACCAGCATTTCTTTTGTATCATTTATCTGAACTGCCAAATTCCTGCAAAATGTTAACCTAAAACTAATCTTTAAATCACTTATCATAGTCAGCAGACCATGATATGAAGGAAGATGAAACATGAGAACAAATGATTCTTGAACCAATTATCATGAAGGTATTTATAATCCTCTTCAAATTCCATTAATCCATCATTCATTCATTCCTCACGTGGGAAGAAAGAGTAATTTATTCCAGAAAAAATATACTATGATTGTGAGTCAAAGGAGCCTAAGGGATCGTATTTTCCCCGGTTAAGGAAGCTCCCTAACACCTCCTCCTTAGCGATTTATTTTTGGGTATGGTTGGTTGATATTTTTTGGCACCTTATTTATGCAGGGTATGACGATACTGGAAGGGTTTACTCATATCACAGAGGAAGACAGTATACTGTAATAAAGGAAATAAATCGCTTAGGGAAAGGCGTTAGGGGTCGTTGACTGTGGGGAGTCTTGCATTATTGGAAGGATTTACTTAACACAGAAGAGGACAATAAGGTGAAATATACGAAACAAATCGCTCAGAGATAGGTGTTAAGGAGCTTCCTCAACCGACAAGAATACGGGTCTACGTATTGATACTGGTACCAATAACTGTCTCATGGTCGGGAAAACTCTAGGGAACTATTTTAAGCTTAGGCGATTATAATAAACCAAAGGATAATATAAAAACCTGATGGTGTTTTATACTGGTACAAAACATCCTATCGGTAAGTATAACTCTAGCAGAATATTGGAAGGGAGAGAGACAGGTGAAAGCTTGAATTCTATGGGTGGGAGAGAGACACAGGTTAGAGCTTGAATTCTATGGGTGGGAGAGAGACACACGTTAGAGCTTGAATTCTATGGGTGGGAGAGAGAGACAGGTTAGAGCTTGAATTCTTTGGGTGGGAGAGAGACACAGGTTAGAGCTTGAATTCTTTGGGTGGGAGAGAGACATAGGTTAGAGCTTGAATTCTTCGGGTGGGAGAGAGACACAGGTTAGAGCTTAAGTTCTTTGGGTGGGAGAGAGACATAGGCTAGAGCTTGAATTTTTTGCGTGGGAGAGACAGGTTAGAGCTTGAATTCTTCGGGTGGGAGAGAGACACAGGATAGAGCTTGAACTCTTTATTTTCTCTAGTTCCAGGCTATACAAAACCCACCTTCAATGAGCCACAGAAGCCACGGTTAAAAAAAGTCCCCGCTTCACTCGCCTCTAGCTTATCAGGGATGGTGGGACGACTAATCCGTGGCTAAGTCCGGATAAGCATTGGCCGGTGCGGTGTTTTATCCGATGATCCGGGTGGGGGGAGAACCGGACTGCGGAGGGATGTGTGGGGGTTGGGGAGAGTGGGGGAGATGGACAGGAAGGTGGGGGAGAGTGGGGAAGAGGGACAGGAATTAGGGTATGGGAGGGAGGGAAGAGAAACACAACTTACAAAAAATGGCAAAATGAGAGTAACAACAGTAGAGGAAGATTAAGGAGGAATATCATGGGCTAAGAGAGAAGGAAAAGATAAGGGATAACTAATGTGGATGATGAAGGTAAGGAAACTTAAAAGGGAGGAAAAGAGGGTATAATGTGTGAAATGTATCGCCACATATAAAAAAATACACCTTTTTCGTGTATGTTCTCTCTGTCTGTCTGTCTGTCTGTCTGTCTGTCTCTCTCTCTCTCTCTCTCTCTCTCTGTGTTTTGCCATGTCGACCTCAGTCTGCCATTTCCTCTAAGCTCTCTCTACTTCCCTTTCCCAGTTCATCATTTTTCCTGTTCCCCTCATCCCTCCTCCCCTCTCTTCCCCCTCTCTTATCCCTTTCCCCTCACTTTCCCCTCCCATCTATCCCCTCCCCTTCCCTCCACTCTCAAAGCCAACGTCCTTGCTTCCTTTCATCCACTATATCCCTTCCCCTACCTGCTCCCCCCCCCCTCTCCCCACCTCTCTCTCTCTCTCTCTCTCTCTCTCTCTCTGTTTTCCTCTTCCCCTGCCTCTCCTCATTACTATCCCCCTTACCCCCTCCTCTGTCTCCTCCCTATTATTTCCGGGTTCTCCTCCCCTCTCTCCCTCCCCTTTACGCTCCCCTCCTCCCCCCTTCCCCCTCCCCTCTTCTCTCATCATAGCCTCCCCTCTAATCTCACTATCTCGATCAAAGTGGTCTCTCTCTCTCTCTCTCTCTCTCTCTCTCTACTTCCCTTGGTTATCTCATATCTCCATATCCCCCTTCTATCTGTCTGTCTATCTGTCCATCTATCTAACTATCGATCTAATTATCTATCCACCTATCTTTCTATTTATGTATCTATCGGTGTATTTATTTATTTATTATTTTACCTATCTATCTACCTATCTATCTATCTATCTCTCTGTCTATCTTCTATTTATCTGACATTTTCTACATGCCCTGACTCACTACACCCCTCCTTTATCCATCTGTCTTTCAATCTATCAGTTAATCTACCTCACTATTCCCTGACTACCTCTCATAATTCAATTTCCCTTTTCTATCTGACCCTACCATTTTTACGCCAAAATTTTAGTGACAAAAGGTCTCTTATCAGTATATCTATCTACTTGCCTATCTATCTATTTATCTGTCTATCCCATCTCACTATTCGCCCTCACTTCACTCCGCTGTGTCTGTCTCTCTCATGAAGATACACCTCCATGGTCTCTCTAAGTCTCTATCTCTCCTACAACATTCCCTTTCCTCTTTCCACACCTCGACTTCCTTCTTCTTAATTTATGTATCTATCCAGCCATCTATCTACCTACTTATCTGTCTATCTATCCATGTATCTACCTATTTATTTATCTATGTCATTACTACCCTGCGTCTCTCATTCGCTTTTCCTCTTCTGTTTTTTAAGCAACTTCTTAACCAAGATTGCTGGAAAGAGGAGGAGGAGGAGGGCGAGGAGGAGGAGGAGGTGAGGAGGAGGAGGAGGAGGAGGAGGAGGAGGGGGAGGGGGAGGGGGAGGAGGGGAAGGGGAGGAGGACGATGACGACGACGAAGACGACGACGACGAAGAAGACAATGAATAATATGATGTCGATTACATATTTTTCTCTAATAAAGCATCCGATTCTGGCCATGACCGTAGTAGCAGCAGCCCCCCTCCTCCTCCACCTCTTCCTCCTCCTCCTCTTCTTCTGCCTCCTCCTCCTCCTCCTTCTCTTCCTCCACCGCCAAATCTTCCACCCAGCTGCACTCCTCCCTCTGTCCCCCTCACACGAATTCCACATTTTATATTTTCGCCTCTCCCCTCCTCCTCCTCCCTCTTGCTATCTTGACTCTCGCACGAATCATCCTATTTCCCCTCTCCTTTCCCCTCTCTCTCCCCTCCCTCCCTCCCTCCCTCTCTTCCCCTCTCTTGCCTGCAGTTTGTTGCTATTTTGTTTTTGCTTCACTTTTCTAACACGCTTCCTCTTCATCCTTTCTCTCTGTTGCTCTCTTTACTTTCCCACGAATCACCTTATTTCTCCTTTCCTCCCTCTCCTCTTCTCATTTCCCATCCCTTCCTTTCCCTTCCCTTTCTTTCCCTTCCCTTCCCTTCCCTTCCCTCTCATCTCTTTTATTCGATAAGGTACAAATTCTTTTTCACATCTCCTTTCCTACACCCTTTTTCCTTCTCCTTATTGCTATCTTCGACTGTTGTAAGAATCATCCCATTTTTACTCCCCTTTCTCCTCTGCTTCAAGACTAAACTATTTTTCCTTTTGCCCCTCTCAGGTACCGCGTTTCATTTTCTCTTTTGCGCTATTCTTTTGTTTTCCTTTTTCCATCTTTGACGCTACACAATTTTTTCCTTTCTCTCTCTTTGGTACTGTTTTTACCCTTCCCCAACCTTTGTACCATTTTTCCCTTTCCCTCTCTTTGATGTTCAGTTTTCCTTGTCCCCTTATTTTTTTTCCTTGATCCCTCTCTGGTACAAATTTTCCCTCGTTCCATTTTAAGTACAATTTTGTTTTCATTCCCTGACCCCTTTCGTACCACTTTTTTTTCTTTCTTGGTCCTTCATTTCATTATTTTTCCTCCCTTTCTCCTTTAACTCTAAGTATCTTGGCTCTAGTCAAAATCATTCTCATTCCCCTGCCTCCCTTCTCCCTGGTTATTTCCCCTCTTCTCCCCCTTCCCCTTGCTCACTCCCCTCGCTCTTGCTGTCTCCACTCTCGCGTTAATAATCCCATTTCCCCTCACCACCCTCATCCCTTCCCTGCTGTTTGGGATTTTTTCGCCTTTCCCTTCTATTTCGTGCTACTATTCCCTTCGACGGTGTGTGTGTGTGTTTTTTTTTTCTCTCCTCTTCTCTCCCCCTTTTCTTGCTCCACTGACTCTTGTGAATCATCCTATTCCGCATTTCCCCTTCTGTCACCTCCCTTCCATTATCCCTCCCCCTCCTCCTCCATGCCTGCTATTCCCTCACCCCCTCTCCTTTCCCTTCTCTCCCCCTCTCCCCTACTATCCCTCCTCCAACCTCCTCCTCCTTGCTATTCCCCCATCCGTCTTCCCTCCTCTCCCTCTCCTTACTCTGTCCCCCTTCCCTACTGCTTGCCACTATTTTTGCATCACCCTCTGTATTGTCATTTTCTTTCCTCACCCCTTCCTCTTGATCCCAGGACAAATCACCCTATCTTCCACCTTCATGCCTTTTTGTACTAGATTTCCTTCTCTTTTGCTCTCTTTTCTCTTTCGTTCCTTTATGCTACTTTTCAAAATATCTTTCTTCCATTTTCTTATGATTTCCTGTTATTATTTCTGTTTCTTTTTACTGTGTGTGTGTGTGTGTGTGTGTGTGTGTGTGTGTGTGTGTGTGTGTGTGTGTGTGTGTGTGTGTGTGTGTGTGTGTGTGCGTGTGTTCGTGTGTGTGTACGAATATGTGTATGTGTGTGTGAGTGCACGGGTATGTGTGTGTCTACGTGTTTGAATCCGTGCTTCTGTGTATGTGCCTGATTGCGTGTGTAAGGGAGGGCTTGTACAATGCCTGCATGTGTGCATGCGTGCCTAGCCAACTGATTCAGCGCACTGGTTGCCTCTCATAACTCGTCTAGGAGTGACCCGCCCCTTCCTCTTCCCCCCTCTCCTCCAGCCACCACACTGAATTAAAGCCACCTGGGCGGCTACGTGGCTTTGCTTCTGTTGAGGAACTTCATTTTGTTTAGATCATTTTGCCACTGGTGTAACAGGAACATTTGTTAACGATATTCAAAACGCAGGCTCCAGGGTACATGTTTAAGCTACTCTTCTGTCTTTAGTATGCAGTGGTTTTGGATGGACAATAGTGTTGAGTGTTTAACTGTAAAAAAGATCAAAGAAAAATATAGAAAAATTGTAAAAAATAATAAAAGAAAAAAAAGACATTGTAAGAAAAGACATGAGAAAAAGATAGGAAACTTGTAAAAAGAAAAATAAATGAAAAAGATTGATATGCAAAGAGAAAATTTACTTTATGACACGTGTAATGCTGGAACTGTTCCATATATACCTGTTTTTTATTTAATATACTGTAATTGTATCGGATTCTTGTCAATGCCTAAGGAAAGCGCATTTGCTGTGGCTGATGCGTTGTTTCATATCCTGCCTCACGATAACAGCCAAGCATCCATCCATCACAGTAAATTGAAGACACCTGGGAGACTGTGTGTGGGAGGGGGTCGCTGGGTATTGTCTGTCCTCACTGTTCTTCTGTTTGTTTCTCCCCTGTCGCTCTACACGCAGCCAGAGAATCGTTGTCCTGAATATGTCGTTGATGGTTGAGGGTGGGAACCTAGAGTAAGACTGGAACTTAGCAAAAATTAATGCAGCAGCCGTGGATCAGTGGGTTAGAGGGCTTCACTCTGGCCGAAAGGTCGGAGGTTCGAGTCCGCCCAAGCGTCATTGGTGGAATCAGGAAAGGCATCCGGTAATAAAAGTGCTACACGCTCCAAACCTAATTCCTCTACCCAGGGACAACTCCTTAACCCTTATAGAAAGAAGGGGACACGGCGTAAAACTTAAAAAAAAAAAAAAATACCCTCGTGTAGCTGATGTAATTAATCCTCTTCCTCATCTTCCTCTTCCTCTTTCTTTTCTTCTATTTCTTCTTTTCTCCTCCTCCTCCTCCTTCTTCTTCTTTTCCCTTTGTTCTCATTCACCCATCTTTAAAATTTGTGATCTGCATGTGAATAGATGGCTGCCCATCATGTTCTAAAAGAAGTCTGAAACTATTAAAAGACTGAGACTTTATATACTCCCTCACTATTACAGATTCTTCCTACATACGGTACATCAAAACTAAGCAAAGCATTACTATACCCCTTTTACTCAAACCTGACCTAGATTTTTGCTTTTGTACAACTTATTTCATGTAGCTTACTTGTAGAAAATATAACACTACAGCTTTACATCATTTTCATTGCACCTCATCGTGACTAGCATCATGTTCTAGTGCTAACGAATTCTTACAACACAGCATTCATGATGGAGAGATGGCATTTTTAGGTCAAGTTAGTGTGAAAAGGGTATAGAAATGGCAATTTTTAGGCCAAGTTGGTGCAAAAAGGGTATAGAGATGGCAGTTTTGGACCAAGTTAGTGTAAAAAGGGTATAGAGAGGGCATTTTTAGGACAAGTTAGTGTAAAAAGGGTACAGAGATGGCAAGTTTAGGTCAAGTTAGTGATGGCAATTTTAGACCAAGTTTGTGTAAAGATGGCAATTTTAGGCCAAGTTAGTGTAAAAGGAGTATAGTGGAGGCGTCAGTGCATGCGACTTCACCACTCCCCCTTCTTCCCCCAGACAGCAACAAAGACGAATAAACGACACGACACAGGTAACGAGGCAACCATTTGGCTTTAATAGTAAAAGTTGAGGGTGTAGGTGTAGTCAGGGAGCTTTCATTTAATGGGGCACAATATTTCACCACCGTGGTCTGGAGATTTAGCCTCTCTCGTGCTCGGGACTGTGTATTCTGCTCTAAACTTCAGACGATTTTAATAAGCTGATAGTAAGCGTAGGAATCTGGAAGTGATAATATTGTTAACCTTCTCACAGTAGGGACGAATCTAGTATTGTATCCAAGTAACGCCTAAAGATTTCATTCAGATGAAAGTGAGTCAACTGGGTGTATTCTCGTCAAGGAAGCTCCCTAATACTTCTTACTAAGCGATTCACTTTTGGATATGAGTGGTTGATATCCTTTTATACGTTATTTGTTCCAAGTATGGTGATCTTGGAAGGATTTATGTAACAGAATAGGACAGCAAGATGTGATAGCAAAATAAATCGCTTAAGAAAAGGTGTTAGGGAGTTTCCTCAACCGACGAGAATACGGGACTAGAAGTGCAATTAAGAGAGGTTTCCACGAACTTGAAAAAAATATGTATAAGATTTCTAAGGAACAATATGAAAAGTAAAAGGAAAGAGTCGTATTCAGTAGGAAAAGTTATGTATATATCTTGTGAGTGTGATGGTGAACTATACGATAGATAGGTAGAGAGATAGACAGATGGATAGATGGGGTATATGGATGGATGGATGGATGAATGGATGGCAGCAGATAGACAGACAGACAGGCAGACGCGTACCAATTCTCGTGTAAATCCCCAGGTTGTCTGTCCCAAGAAAACTAACGACTCCATTCCTTCCAGATATTTTTTGTTGCTGCTGTTGTTGTCATTGCTTTTGCTGTTGCTGTTATTGCTGGGTGATCTTGCTGTGTTTGTTGCTGTTGTTGTTATTGGTGTTGTTGTTGTAGCTGCTGTTGTTGATATTGCTGTGTCTGATGCTGCTTTGTCTTCTGTTGCTGTGTCTGCTCTGTCTGAACCTCTTCATCTCCGGCTTCATAAACTTCCCAACGACACCATTCTCTGCAGCTGTCGTTGTTCCTGGTGTTTCTTTTGCTGTTATTGTTTTCGCTGTTATTTTTGCTGTTGCTGTTGTTGCTATTGTTGTTGTTGTTGTTGTATCTGTTTTTGTTACTGTCTCACGGTGTTATTGTTGTCGTTGCTGCTCTTGTGCCTCCCGTTGTTGTTGTTCTTGCTGTTACTGCTGTTTTTACTCCGTCTATCTGCAGCTGTGAGTCCCCACGTCGTCAGGCCGGAGAAAATTCCATAACGACTCCATTCTCTCCTGCTGGTGTCTGCCGCGTCTGCTTCTGCTTCGGAATTTTGGCCGTGAAGGAGGTCCCCCCCCACCCCTTCCCGTTCTCTATAGCCAGTCTCCGGATGCTGGGACTCGTGCATATGTTGTCTCTCTATTTTATCGGGATATTTTTTGCTCTCAGGGGGCGACTGCTTTGACTTCAACGCTTGGGTGATAAGAAATGTGAGGTAACTTAAGAAATTTGATTATACAGGGACCTAGTAATGCAAGATCTTATAGTAATCACTTACTACGGTGAACAAGAAACCGAAGAAGCTGTTTTTATTAATCATGCTATTGTGTACTATAGTTTGGTTGTATAATTCTGGGCGACTAGAGTGAAGGTAAGTGAGAAAAATGTACATGTTCAGCTTATGTTCAAGAAAGCTTGTGGATGAACGGCTGCAAAGGCCACAGAAGAGGCCTGTTCTTCGAAGGAACGTTACATCGATCCTAGACAGGAACAGGGAACAGCTTGTGGATCAGAATTTCATCAAAACATTCTTTCCTGATTTTACACAAGATCCACCTTAATGTCATGGATTTACCCCCACAAATACCGTTCCTGAATGAGGCAGCTCTGGCAAGAATCCGGCATGGACTGTGGGTATCAGCGTTGAAACGGTAAGATCTAAACGTTCGTGAAGTTTTCCAAGGGTTCACTTATTTTCAGTTTTCTCCGGTCTTTTGGAACAATGTAGTGAAAGGAATGACACTGATCTCCCCTCTCTCTCTCTCTCTCTCTCTCTCTCTCTCTCTCTCTCTCTCTCTCCCTCTCTCTCTCTCTCTCTCTCTCTCTCTCTCTCTCTCTCTCTCTCTCACCAGTGATTTACAGTACTCCCCAGTCCCCCCTCAGTTCCTCCTCATTCAAAGATTCCTCCAACATGCACCATGAATGATGATGTGGAGCAGCCGGCGTTGCTAGCATCCGGCACACACACACACACAAACACACACACACACACACACACACACACACACACACACACACACACACACACACACACACACACTCTCTCTCTCTCTCTCTCTCTCTCTCTCACACACACACACACACACACACACACAGGAAAAAAACACCGACACACACACATACTGACCAAGCTGACGCGTACTAGAACCTTGAAAATTTCCAAGTAATTTTTCCTAGTGTATGATATCGTGCTAAACAATAAAATAAAATAAACGAATAAATAAATAAAAGTCCATGCGATTATAGACTCCGTTATTTTTTAAGATTGCAAAGAATTAAGTAAAGCAAATTTGAAATTAACCCTCAGAATAACAAAATATCCCCCTCCCCAACATCAACCAAAAGCACTGCCGATGATGCATCGCCCTGACTACGGCCATTGTCGCTCACTCAATAACAGAAATCAACGCCGATAAAGAAAAAAGCTGAGAGAAAAAGGAGAAGGAAAAAAAGAAAAACAGAAAGCATGAGAAAGAAAAAGAAAAAAATAGCTAGCATTGTAATCCCACGCGTTTTCGAGAAGACAAACATTCGTCTAAAAACAGTGATGGCAAAGCAAATAGCGAACGATTAAAAGTTCTATTTTTACAGCTCACTCGACACTTTCACCTGAGCTTCACACAGATTAGCACGATAGTTACTCACGGACCCAAGCAAGGCTGGTGGAGTGTTGTCCTTTGTGATCAGATCGGCAGAAGGACGAAGCTCACCTGAAGAAAGAGAGGAGAAAAGGGAATTATATACAGCAGTAATGAAGTAGTAGGCGTTCCATGGATATTCTAGTAC
The DNA here is from genome assembly GCF_032717465.1 of Coenobita brevimanus. Taxonomy (NCBI): domain Eukaryota; kingdom Metazoa; phylum Arthropoda; class Malacostraca; order Decapoda; family Coenobitidae; genus Coenobita; species Coenobita brevimanus. The sequence continues at coordinate 5,631,787 of NC_136981.1, forward strand.
GTGCATGTTAAGGTTAGCTAATTATTACTGAAAAAGCTGAAAAAAGTACAAAAAAGTCCTCCATCCCAGTCTCATCATCAGCATCATCGTCCTTCTCCTCCTTCACTTCCTTATCATCATCATCATCATCATCATCATCATCATTATCATCATCAGGACACTTCTTTCCATTGTTATAACTGGAATGTGTATGAGTCAGAAAGAGGAAAAAGAAAAACACACTAGAGCGGAAATTTATCATCAGAATGCCAAGAGAAAGTAGGCCCTGGCTCCATTCCCTTATCGTTCAAGCCTTCAGCTCTCTCTGCTCGAATATGCTCAGCGATGATTCTTCCCACTTTCTCTTTGCATTTCCACTTGGATTATGTAAAGGTTGTTTTTCGAAATACTGAACTTTTCTCACAGGTTCATCTCTGTCTGGTTCATAAAATATCTTTCCTGGCGATTTGTTTTTCTCTACTACATCCCCATCGGTACTCTCCTTTCCCTTTCCTTCATCCTTATTGCACAGTACTGTCTACCACTCCCTTGCCAGTAATTACAATTTGCACTTTATATTTCATCCCTCCCCTCCCCTCCACTCCCTCCCTCACCAATTTTATCTCTGTCGCCCCCTCTTCCCTTCCTTATTCCTTCATTTATCTCACCTTATCCTTCATTCGTCCTCACATCCTTTCACTGCTCCTCCCTCTCTATTCCTTATTGCCTACATTCTTTCATTCTTCTCTTAATTGTCTCTCCCTGTCATCCACTTTTCTTCTTACTTTTATCCCTTCTTCTTCTCTCCTTTCTTTCTGCCATCTTCCGTCCTTCTCACTCTATCCCATACTGACTCATATCCTTCCTATCCTCTCCTTTTTAAAGCCACACTCTTACTCCTCTCTTCTCATATTTTTTTTCATTTTTCTTCTCCTTCGTTTACAGCTTCCTCTCCTCCACTCAATTCGTTATCATCCTGCTTTTATCTATTCCTGCCTTCACTTCCCTCCCTTCCCTCACATCTTCCACTTCATCTCAAGGTGGTCACTTCCTCCTTTCATACTTCGCTTTCTTCCACTTGTTTCAACCATTTTATCTCTCTATCCTTCTTACACCTCGCTCGCAACCGCCTCCCCTTGCCTCCCGGATGTGTGTGTGTGTGTGTGTGTGTGTGTGTGTGTGTGTGTGTGTGTGTGTGTGTTCGATTGCATGTGACGTGCCTGTGTGTATGTGCGTGTGTGTCTGTGTGGCGGGAGGGAGGGAGGTATTCTGTAAACGACGGAGGTTTGACTGGCGAGAAAAATGGAGTGAATGCGTTCCATGGGGAGGAGGAAAAGTCTCGACGTAAAGAGTCACAGTTGGAGGCACATTTGGGCCGGTAATGTCGCACTTTAGGAGCTGAATATGTGTGAGAGAAGTTCACGGCTTGGAGAATCAAATCCGCTATTGCAGAATTTGGCTGAAATGTCAACCTGTCAAGCTGATATTCCTGTAAAAATATTATGGTAGGAATAAACTTTGCATTGCACGTGGACGGCATTGGATATCAGCAAAAATGAAGGTAATTCTGAGCAATCTATTATATTCATAGGTAAAAATGAAGGATTCTGAAACATTAATTGTATTTAACAGCTAAATTCAAACATTCTGAAGCATCTATCATATAAAAGAGCAAAATGAATAATGTGCTATTTCATCATGCATACTAAGAAAAAAAAATCCGACATATACGTCATATATTGCAGCAAATATGAGAAACTGTACAATATCTTTCATATAAAACAAATGTTCTACATGTTCACAAAACTAAAAAATAAATAAAAATAAACAAATAACGTGAACATTTGCACTGGAACTGTTGAAATTATGTTTTGTAATTTTTCATGTGATAATTTTCCTGAGACTAAAATGTAATATTCGTGCAAAAGAAACATTGGCTATTATTTCATCCCAACGTACACAGAGACATTATTGATGGACTAGGTGGCATTTGTGAGTGTTAGGGTGGATAGAGGGCGGACTGGAGGTGGGGGTGTAAGTGGATGGGAGAATCGGTGGAATCGGTAGTTAAGAGAAGAGGAAGGTGGAAGAGGGAAGGGTGAGAAGGACGGAGGAAGGAGGGTTAGTGGAAGTGGAGAGGAGGAGATGGAGGTGTAGATGGAGAAGTGGGAAGGAGAGGTGAGAAGGGGAGGTGAAATGTCAGAGGTGGAGGGAGTAGGTGGAGATGGAGGGTGGGAAAGTGGAGGTGTACGTGAAGGTGGGGGTCAGAGGGGGAACCGTCAGAGAACTGCACCACGATATATACAGACCTTTCATATATAAACAGTAGGAAGCCACATCCAAACTCCCTTTCAACACCATAGAATATATTCATTCTTAACCTCAACATATTCCTCTCACAGCGATGGAGTAGCAATATTGCTTGATAATATTGCATCCTATTTCTCGGGATACCTTATTGGGATTTGATTTACCGGTATATTGCTTTACTGTTGTGAACTGGGTGGACAGAAATTAATAATACATCCTCTACCTTCACTACTATGATGCGTCTTTCCCTGTATTCTTGCCATCACCAGGCGATTTTAATGCACAGAAGAGGATATTTTTCGTGCCGAAGATTCTTATATGTGTTTTAAAATTTGAGCCGTAGTGTGTCATTTATATATTGCTCTTGCACCCTGGTCAAAAGTACATTGGTGAGGAATATATTAATACTTTCCCCTTTTACATTATAGAGATATTTTGTTCTTGCATCCTGTGTATTGAGTAGATCGACAACCTATTATAAACCCCATCAGGTAAAACGCAATCGTCTGGATATATAATAATAATAATAATAATAATAATCATCATCATCATCATCATAATCATAATAATAAAAGTGGTTAATTCCAGCAAAACCATATCATATTTAACTCTGGTATATTGGATTTTCGTTGGCTTTGGAGAGTTCGTAACATTTCCACCTCAGCGATTTATTTTGCATGGGACACCTGGACATCCTGTTGTATGCTGAGGGCAGTTTGTATTCCCTTTGCCCCTGTTGACCCAGCAGTTTAGGTGGGGTCTTGAAACTGTTGTGGGTATATAATGGGTGAGGTGAATTCTCTCTCTCTCTCTCTCTCTCTCTCTTTCCCCGTGAGCCAAATAAAACAATAATTTCATACCATAATCAAGTATTAGTTTTTAGTATACTGTATATCCCAACACTAAAGGGATTTATTTTGTAGTCTTTATTCCTATTTACTTAGCCTAATAGCCTAATATATGCTCAAAATCGGATCGTTTATTTTTTCCCTCTTTTCACTCCATCTGCTCAGTTCTAGTTTCCACATCTATCGGGACTGAATCTACCGTATATGAGAGTTAGAGGAGAGCAGAAGCGACTTTAAAACACCACCACCCTCTTAGAAAGCAATTTAGCCATCCGTGGTGTCACATCGCTCTTGCCTGGGAAAAATTGCTGATTGGTCCAGTTCCCATGATTGAACTGGCGAGAGAGAGAAAAAATCACACTGAGTTGGCTTGCATTGTGTGGCCGGCACGATTCATTCCCCCCTCCCGCCTCCAACTTCCGCCTCCCCACCTTCCCAACTCCCCCTCCCCTCTCCCCATCCACCACCACCAATATTAATGCTGCTTTTCGCCCATGCATGCTTTCATTTTTATTCAGACAGCCTCCAAAGAACAACCAGAGTGAAGAACAGAAGTGGAAGACCATGAAGGAGCAAGATTATTTATGACTGTTAATCTGGCAATGGAGATGTGCTTCTTTCAGGGTCCGATATTACCTCTCAGCCCTCTAAAATTCGCCTGGGGTCAGCTAGGATTAAAGACTAGAGTTTCCCCGACCGTGAGAGGGTTAATGGCACCGGTATTGACAGTCTCTGGCTCCTATGACTCACTCACTTGAATTTAATAGAACGCTGAGTTTGTGCTGTCCGACGTTTCCCCTCGCCCACACATCCTTCCACCATCTTAGTTCATTTTTCCTCATTTTTCATTTTCTCTTTTCTTATTCCAAATTATTTTTACATTTCTTTTTGCCTGTCATTTTTTTCCTCAGTGGCCTTGTGATGATAGTATGGTGATATTTGTTTCATGTTCATTTTTTTTTCTGTTCGTCTGTCTTTTCATCCAAGCGATTAAGTTTGCTTATAACACCTTACTGTCCTCTTCCGTGCTACGCAAATTCCTTCAATATTGCCATACCGAGATTTTTAGGGAGCCTCCTTAACCCACGAAGATACGGGCCTTTATCTTCTCTCACACAACTTGGGAATACTTTAAAATTAAATCAGAGTAAATACTAAGAATGGAAACGCACACTCAGGCAATATAGTTCCCATTTCTATTTGACATTTATAGAGATACATAAGTAAACATTGGTTGAGAGAGTCTACGAATATTTCCCATTATATGTAAAGGGATTATTTACGGCAGCCATGCATATTTTCTTGTGTTCAGAGTGTGTGATTTATCAGTGAAATAAAATGTGTGATTTTCTCATAAACGCTTGGTTGTAATCCCCTAGACAACTCAAAACACACACACACACACACAAACACACACACTTCACTCTCAGCCAAACCCATACACAAAGCAAGCTCAGACATGCTACACATGCTCTCTCTCTCTCTCTCTCTCTCTCATTACAGTCACACATACCCCTAACAGCCCCATTAACTCAAACCCCCACTCAGCCTCTCTCTTAACTACCTCTCCTTAACCCTCAGCACAGCCATACAAAACAGTCATAAGGCAAAGGTGTACACTAGGAGCCACTTAGCATCACAATACACACACACACACACACACACACACACACACACACACACACACACACACACACACACACACACACACACACACACACACACACATTAAAACATCAAATAATGAAGTGGAAAAATAATTCATGAACACAAGAATCATTCTCTCTCTCTCTCTCTCTCTCTCTCTCTCTCTCTCTCTCTCTCTCTCTCTCTCTCTCTGTTCAAAACAGCACCATAAAGAGCCAACTGCACACAAAAGCAGGACGGTAAAAGTACACACACACACTCACACACACACACAACAGCAGCACACAACACAACAATACCAAGGGAGCCACAACACAATCCTTACCTCACCCCACACCACACCACACCACACCACACCACAGGGACTCTACAGGGCACATTAAACCACACCATACTAAACCACACACAACACCACACCAAACCACATCACAGACAAATATTCTTTCAAAATGTACGGTTATGAAATTCCGCGATCACTTTTTTCGCATCTGTGCCGATCTGAAAATAAATATATGATGAAGAAGTTATTAATATTTGCATATATATGAAACGAATATCTGCCTGTGCTGTCTATCTATCTATCAGTCTATATATCTGTCTATCTTTTCATCGATCTATCTATACTGTATGAGTGCTTATTTAAAGTGGCAAGTATAATTATCGTCATTTGCAAATCCAGAGTAGCAAGTGGTCAGAAAGCAATCTTGTTTGAATACGTTTGCATTCCTGAGTTTCACAAGCATAATCTTCCCTGAAGTACTGTTTACCCTTCTTTCAGTGATCATTCTTCTTTAAACCATCATAAATTATTATCCTTAGTGGCACTCCTTACCATCTTTAAGAAACATATGTTTTTACAGACACATCATTTACGTAGAGGACCAGAAATTCTAAATGTAAAGTGGCTCAGAGGTGTGAAGATAGTTCGTAAGATTTCAGTATTTCTCTTGCAATATAGATCTGACAAGGTGTAAGAGAAGGCACTCCAGGTCTTTCAGTCTTTCATTAATCCTGTAATCCCCCGAGAGTGTAATCCTCTATCCAGACGCGTACCAGGACAAGGTAAGATGTGTAACTGGGGTTTATGAGTATTACACCTGATGCTACACTGAAGTTCATTTGGGCTGGCATTCCTCTCCGTTATGGAAACTCCCTAACACCTCCTCCTTAGCTATTTATTTTTTGGATACGGCGAATTCATATAATTTTCTAAGTTATTTATGAAGAGTGTGGTGATATCAGAAGAGTTTATGTAACACATAGGGCAGCAAGGTGTAATAAGCTAAATAAATCGTTTACGAAGAGGTGGTAGGGAGCTTCCTTATCCGGGGAGAATATAGACCCCTAGCTTTTTTTCCCTACTTGTTTTTTATTTCATTCGTGCTGCTAACAGACAAACTCAGTTTTGGGAAAGCCATCTCAAAAGAAAGGGTTAATGAGGACTATATATGTCTTGTCCCCCCCCCCCCCGTTCGAAAAGAGAGAGAGAGAGAGAGAGAGAGAGAGAGAGAGAGAGAGAGAGAGAGAGAGAGAGAGATGGGGGAAAGAGGTAATCAGTGCCTTTTATACGAGACGGGAGGAAATGGGGAACCACGGGATGCTGACCTATTACGAGGAAGACGACCATGAGGAGGAGGAGGAGGAGGAGGAGGAGAAGGAGGAGGAGGAAAAGGAGGAGGAGGAGCAGGAGAGATGATGATGATAAATAGTTCATGAAAGAAAACGAGATCAGAAAGTACATGAAAAATACAGATAAGAGGAAACAAACTGGGCTATGACGAGAAAGAACAGGGTCCTTCAGTTAATGTCTTTGATGTGGTGTGGTGTGGTGAGATGTGGTGTGGTGTGATGTGAGGCGTGATGTGGTGTGGTGAGCTATGGTGTGGGGTGAGGTGTGGTGAGATGGTGTAGTGTGATGCGGTGTGCTGTGTGGTGTCCTTTATGGTATGGAGTGAGGCGTGGTGTGGGGAGGAATGTGGTGAGCTATGGTGTGGGGTGAGGTTTGGTGTAGTGTAATGTAGTGCGGTATTGGGAGGGATGTGGTGTGGTGTGGTGTGGTGTGGGGTGAGGTGTGGTGTGGTGTGGTGTGGGGTGAGGTGTGGTGTGTTGTGGTGTGGGGTGAAGTGTGCTGTGGTGTGGGGAGGGGAGGAGACTTACTTGCTCATTACACTTTACTCTCTCTCACTTCACGATGCATAAATCATTGTAATATCGCCTTACTCTGCATTGATAACGTATAAAAAGACATTAACCAGCCGTATCCAAAATTAAATCGCTAAGGAAGAGGTGCTAGGGAGGATCCTTAACCGACGACAATAAAGGTCTTAGTACCTGTATAAGTGTAGGCAAAGATATGCACAAAAAGTCTTAATCACAGTTCAAGACGATGGATACTTTCTAGATTCGTGCCAGGGTCTTTCCTTGGCTCAGTGTTTCCGTCTCGGCCCAGTAAAGCCACGACTCGCCGCCCGTAATGGTGCCCTTCAGGACGCTTGGCCCATTTCCGGAGCGCTGCAAGAGGTTCTGACAAGGATTATGTCCCTGATCCTTCTCCCAGATACCGAGTGCTTGGGCGCATGACTGACTGGCCGACAAAGACTGAGTCGTGATGCAGGTACTGATTCCATAAGTGAAAAGGACAATATCTCAACAGGACATAGTTGGTTGACACGGCAAGTCGGGAGCAGAGAACTGAACACTGCACGTGTGATTCATCATCAAGATGAAATTGTGATGATAGGCGTACGTACAAAAGCTCGCTCGCTTGTCACGCTCTCACGAAGCTCACTTTACTGGTAATATACATACGACGATTGTGGCTGTGTTATGGTGCGTCGGTGAAGTCACAGTGTTAAATAATATAATGATCTCATTCGGCAGCGTCACTATTATTCTTTTTTCTGTGTCTCCCGGTAAAACAATTTATACCTGTTTCTGAAATTTCTACCATGAAAAAATCTAGTTTCGACATTGACTGCATTGCCAGAGAACACTACACAACACTCACTTCAGGTCACGCTACCATTCTTTCGCTTATGATTTCACCATACTTCTCACACTACAGACAACATGCATCACTTTACAGCATGGCTCATGCTGCAAATATGATCTCTCTCTCTCTCTCTCTCTCTCTCTCTCTCTCTCTCTCTCTCTCACACACACACACACACACACACACACACACACACATATCCGCCCAATCACCACAATCATGGCATCAAAATTCCACCGTGAAAATGGACCCCCTCCTCTCTCTCTCTCTCTCTCTCTCTCTCACACACACACACACACACACACACATCGAACCTACCATAACAAAAAATCCACCGTGACAACGATTCCACTCCTCTCTCTCTCTCTCTCTCTCTCTCACACACACACACACACACACACACACACACACACACACACACACACACACACACACACACACACACACACACGCCGCAACATTCATTAATCATCGACGCCCCGGGAGAAAAACGCACAACACAAGAAAAACCCACAGATACGAGAGGAATCAATATTAGCCAGAGCCCTTGACCAGCGAGGATCGGCGAGGAAGGGGGGTGAAAAGAACCAGGATTAATAGAGGAGGCGAGAAAAAAGGGGAAAAAATGTGAGTTATACATTTATCTTCAATACAACTCTAGCGGGATGCTGGCAGGGTGAGGAGGAAAAATAGAAGCACAGCAGGAGGTAAAAATGTGTGAGGGGAAAAAAACTACTGAGGGTGAAGGATGGTGGAAGGATGGATGATGACGTGGAAGGGATGGGGCGATGGAAATGGATGAGATGAGGAGTAGGGACTGGGTGTGGGGGAAAGGGTGGACGAGAGGAGAAGGAGTGGGAGACGTGAAAGGGATGAGAAGAGTAGGAGAATGGATGGATGGAGAATGGATTGGGAGAGAAGAATAGAATGATGAGAAGGGAAGCGGTTTGGGGAGTGGATGAGACGTGAGGGGATGTGATAATGAAAAGGAAAAAGGCAAGGGGATGTGATGGGACAAGGGAAAAGAATAAAACGAGGAGAAGGGAAAAGGTGAGGAGAGGGGATGAGATGATGGAAGGATGGAGGATGACGGGAGAGGAATAGGAGCACAAGAGGATGGGAGGTGGACAAGATGAGAGGATGGGATGAGGAGGAGGGAAGGTACGGGGAGAAGGAATGGGATGAGAGGAAAAAGGATAAGATGAGGAGAGGGGGCGAGGTGATGAAACGGGAAGGGATTAGGAGAGGGGATGCGCGGTAAGGGGCAGGGATGGGAAAAAGGGGATGGGTGAGAGAAAGGGTTGGAATTAAGTGAAGGGATACCACGATGGGGGGATAGAATGAGAATGGAAGGGGTGAAAAGAAGAGAAGGAATGGAATGAAAAGACATGGCATTAACCTCAGAAGACACAAATAGAGATGATGGAATTGGGATCAGTGATGATGGGATGGAAAATGGAAATGAATGGGAGGGAGGGGACAGCACTGACCAAAGAGGAAGGAAATGATAAGCAAGGATGATGAAAGGACGTGAACCAAAAAAATATATTGAACATTATGAGTTTGCTGGCGTCATTTTAAGGTGAAATTAGGCTTAGTACAAAGGAAAATTAATTAGTCATTTAAAAGTTTCCTCACGCAGATGGTACTAATTTTTTTCTGATTTCAAGGGAGATTAGAAAAGTGGTAGGGATTTTTTTGGTAAGAGAAAAAAGTAGGTAATTTCTGAAGGGATCTTCAGTGGAGAGAGAGAGAGAGAGAGAGAGAGAGAGAGAGAGAGAGAGAGTGTGTGTGTGTGTGTGTGTGTGTGTGTGTGTGTGTGTGTGTGTGTGTGCTATGATCGTGGTAGGGGCCCAACTTGACACGACTCTGGGGAAGCTGACTCAACGCCTCACCGTAATAGGACCAATTGAACCTGATCACGTAAGAGTCTAACCCCAGTGCCCGCCCCACCCTTCCTTCCCTAATACCCCCATTCTATCCCCCCTCCCCTCCTTTTTCACCCCTACTCCATCCTTCCTCCCTTCACTTACACTCCCCACTGCCACATCACTCCCAGTCCTCCTTTCCCTCCCTCTCCCTCTTTCCCCCTTTCCCCTCCGTCACTGCCTCATCCACCCCCAGTCCTCCTTTCACAACCACCTACTGTCCCCTCCCTCCCCCCTCCCCAACCCCCACTACCCTAATCAGCCTCTTTTCCTTCCCTTTCCTTACTTCTTCCTTCACCTCATCCACCCTCCCACTTTCCTATTCTTTATCTTTTCTCCACTCACTGACTGTGCTCCCTACTCACATTTCTCCCATCTTTCCTTTCTCTTCCTCTCTCCCTCCTATATCACTTTCCCCACCTCCCCCTATCCTCTCCATCCTATTTCCCTCCTATGCCTTGCTCTCCCCTTTCAGCTTTCCACAGAATTCCTTGTCTCACCCCTCAGTCCACCTTCTCTACTTCTTCTCTGTGCATCCCCTTCCCGTCACTTCCCATCATCCCTACTAACCCAGTCATCCCTGTCCCCCTCCCAGCCTCTTCTCCAGCCATTCCCTTTCCTCCTTTCCTCATCCTTTACTTCTCTCCTGCATCTCCACCGCCTTCTCTATTCCTCCTCTCTCACTTTTCCATTAACCCCAGACCCCTTATCTTCCTACCACACTCCTCTTAACTCAGCCAGTCCCTGTACCACCATCCCTTCCCTCTTTTCGGCCACCCTTATTTCTTGTGCCCTCACTTCTATAACCCCTCCCTCAATTTTCCCACACCTCCCTTCCCTCCACAGCACCTCCTCCCTTCCCCTTCCTCATATTTCCCCAATCACACCCTACATCCATTCTTCTTCTCTCCTATCTTCATACATCACTCTTCCATCACCACCCTTGTATCCACCCTTTCTCTTATTTTTATTTCCATTCCTCCCTCTCCCTGTCCCCATCCCCTCTTCCCCCACCCCCACACCGCCGCCACCCACGCCCCAGCTAACCAACCAGGCAGGATATATTGAGACTTACTGAGCAGATCCGGGCGAGAGACTTCTGACGCATCGGCAATCATAGTTCACCCTCTTCCGACTCCCGTTGTCGTTTCCTTTTTCCAATTCCTCGCTTCATTCGTTCGGTTCTTCATGATTTCTTTACTTTATCGCTCTCATTTCTCTTCCATTTTCGCATCTCTCTCTCTCTCTCTCTCTCTCTCTCTCTCTCTCCTCCTCCTCCTCCTCCTCCTCCTCCTTCTCCGCCTTCTTCATCGTCTAGTTCTCGGTACATACTTTCACATCCTCCGCCACTTCCTTATCTAATTTCTCAACTTTATCTCTCTCACAACTCTTCCATTTTCCCTGTAACTACGCCAAATAAGGATGAGGTCGGATGGAAACTTTATTTACATCAGAATTCAATAAAAACCATTCTTGCCTGAAACTCGCAAAGGGAATTACATTGGCGTTCCATTTACAGTCACAGAGAATTTAATATTTGGACAACGGTTTACAGAATTTACAGTTTCAGCCAACCTCAGAGGAATTTACCAAGTTCAAGAGAAACCTAGAGCATAATTAGGAAAACAAAAATACGTGATCATCATTTTGGAAAGTAATTAAGATAAAAAAAAAAGTTCCACGATAAACATTTTGGTTAATAGAAAAAGTTTCAAGTTTTATATTTCGGCTAATAAAGATAAAAAAAAAGTTCCAAGATAAACATTTTGGTTAATAAGAAGAAAGTTCCGCGATTTACATTTTGGCTAAAGAAGATAAAAAAAGATTCACGAGTAATATTTTGACTAACAGAGAAAAAAAAATGTTCCCCGATTAACATTTTGGCTAATCATTTTAAAAAGTTTCACGTTTAAGATTTTGGCTAGTAAACTAGATGAAAAAGTTCCACGTTTAAAAGCTGGCCAAATAAAGAAAGTTCCACGATCAACATTTTGGCTAATAAAGATAAGAAAAAGTTCCACGATTAACACATTGGCTCATAATTAAGACCTGTTTTTCCAAGTTAACGAACGGTGATTTTATTTTTCGCTTTATGGAAATGTCTTGATCAAATCCTTTTGCTGAATTAAATTGTGTGGGGTTAGCAAGAATATAATGAACTTTTTTTTTTTTTCAATACAAGGAAGAAGGAACCAAAGGCCAGAAGCCCTCCAGACTGTTCCCTCCAAGAAAAAACAAGACAACAGAGAACCCTTTTCAAGATCTAGGCATCACCGCATTCTTTTTCCACACCTTCTTCATTAAGGACCGTATTCTAGTAGGGTAAGGAGGCTCCCTAGCACCTCTTCCTAAGCGATTAATTTTTGGATATGGCTGGGTAATATCCCTTTGTACGGTACGTTATTTAAGCAGAATATGGATACACTTGAAGGATTCTTGTTACACAAAACTGGACAGTAAGCTGTAATAACGAAAATAAATCGCTTAGAAAAAGTGCTGCGTGACTTTTACAGTCACAAAGACGTGAATGCAGGTCTAAGAGAAATTTCCCTTGACCGTTCTAACAATAAGGACATATCTTGGTATTCTTTTAATTTATTCCATGTTTACGTCAGACGATTTTATTCAGTGTTAGAAAAATTATAATCTTGATGTGTTTGAGATTTTTATTTTTCATTGTGCTTAACATGGGAATAGCTGTCTTCCATCTGGGCTTAAAATCTTCTTTGATAAATCCCTATAGGACCAAAAACGGGATAGAGAGAGAGAGAGAGAGAGAGAGAGAGAGAGAGAGAAAGGTGATCAAGCGAAAACTGGCGATAAAGCGGAATTAATCTAGTGTAAAACGAGACTAGGACAAGGGAGGGAGAGACAGAGAGAGGGGAAAAAAAGGATAATTGAGTGGAGAAATATGGAGCGAGGGGAGGAGAGAGAGAGAGAGAGAGAGAGAGAGAGAGAGAGAGTCAGAACTGAGAGCGGGAAGAAATCTGCAAGAATGGTGTGATAAAAATCATGCACACTTAACTTGTTGCTACATTTTATTTACAGTCACCCTTAGAGTTTTCCGTTAAGCATAATAGTATATGAGTTCCATCACTTACGTGCAGGAGAGAAACGTGGACCATGCTTGAAGGATCTAAACCAAAAGAGTGAGTTATTGAAGTAATTGCCTCAGAGGTGTCTTGTGTAGCAACATTGAGGGATAAAAAGAGTAATGAAAGTAATCATGAAGACATATGAGTTAATGGAGAGTGAGAGATCAATGAGAATGATTATAATTATTGTAGGTGTGTATATGAATGTGCAGTAGTTGGGTTGAGAATGAGAATTATGTAGAGGATACGATGAGTGAATATGCAAGGGAGGGTGGTGTGTTGTAGGAAGATACATAGTTCCTGGAGTGGAAACAGAAACACCTGGTCATTTTATGTAGAACATCCTCACAATTTTGCATCTGACAAAAGATTCATTTTTCTTTTTCTTTTCTCGTTTTGATTTCATGCAACATTTCCCATCTATGGCATCCTTTATTGATTGATTTGTAGATACACGTTCAGTGTTTCATTCACTTTTCATTTCCTTTTCTTCCTGTAAATACTTGAACTCGTGATATATCATCCTTTTACAAAATACTTCAAGATTATTTTCGGGGACTTAGTGTTCCGTTCTTTTCCTTTCGCTCCTCTTATCTCTTGCATTATTTCTTTCACGCCATCGCATCTTTCACTGATCTGCAGTCTACTTTCACTGTTTAATTCCATTTTCTTTTCCCTTTTTTCCTGCAAATACTTTCATGGCACAGCATCTTTCTGCAATAATATCGAGACCTACTTTCCGGGTTTCATTTCCCCTCGTAGTCTCTTTGCTATTGCTCTTATCTCTTGCAATATATTCATCTCTATATCCTCCGTCCACGGTTAATATCAGAACTTTATTCTCTTTCTCAGTTCCGCCGCACATCCACCATAACCCCTCCATCATCCTAAGCGTATTCATCCTTCCCTTCCACTCTGTTTCGCCCATTAGTCTTTATTTTCCTGGCGATCCATTTCCTTTAGCCCTGTCCTCCTTCCTCCTGCCACCCACTCCCTTAATGCTCACTGATCCCTCATTCCTGAGAAAGCGTTTATCTACGTTCTCCGCCTCTTCTCTGATTCATGCTCTATTCTCCTCTCTCTCCTCATCATTTCAAGGCCTCCGTACCTACATACATACGTACACCCACACCCCGCACACCCTGACACACATACAACCACAAATACAACACACAATTCTCTCTCTCTCTCTCTCTCTCTCTCTCTCTCTCTCTCTCTCTCTCTCTCTCTCTCTCTCTCTCTCTCTCTCACACACACCTGCTACCTGTTAGGGCTACACAGACTCGCCAGTATGTTTGATCTATTGTTGCTATTATTGTTGTTGTCGTTGTGGCCTTAGGTTCATCTTGACGTAAACCTGGTGGATTGCAGGCTTAAATCACCCATTTTTCAGTCCACCTCCCTTCCTTCGGGGGATAAGAAGGAAAATAAGAGATGTTTGTAACCAATGTTTATATCGATGCCACAGTGAAGGCGTCCCTCTCCTGCACCATGCTTAATCTATCATCCACGAACATACACATACGGACAAGCGGATGCAATTCTTCTTCCCTGTAAAACAACCTTTCTCTTCTTGCACTGCGTTCTCCACACTACCTGCTTACAGTAACAAAGGAGGAAGCCAGGACACATAATGGGGATGCTTTGTGGCGGCGACTGTGTTTATTAGCCATTTCCCAGCCCACATAACAGTAGCCACCCGTTCACAGGATAGGGTCGTCGAGATAAAGTAGCCTACGTGTGAGATCCGCAGTCATTATCACACACTGTCACCAGGCATGGAAACTGATAGGTGGCTTACTCGAAGTTCATAGGTAGAGGCTTAGACGATCTTAACTGTACCTAATATAATTCAACCTAACATACTCTTGACTTAATTTCGTCTTATAACAGTTTTCAGCTTTGCCCTCCTGTTATTTATCAGTAACGTCAGTGTTCCTACTCCATGAACTCCAGCCAACCAACTGCTGCTGCCTTAATTTACCTTGCATAACCTGACTTGACTAAGCACGACCTAAGTTACTCTTCTAATACTTACCTACTGTACCTTCGACCTTCCATTCTCTCTCTCTCTCTCTCTCTCTTTCTCTTTCATGGTTAATATCAATGTTCCTATGTTAAAAACTCTAGTCATTCACAGCATCTGCCTAACCTAGCCTAAGCGATCCTAGCATAACTATTCTCTCTCTCCCTCTCTCTCTCTCTCTCTCTCTCTCTCTCTCTCTCTCTCTCTCTCTCTCTCTCTCTCACTAATACCAGTGTTCCTACCTCATAAACTTTAACCCAGCCCCCAAAACCTAACCTCTACCCTTGTTCTCTGGGTGCTCCATCCCTTCCTCTCCCCCTCCACATTATCGCCCTCCCTCTCCCCCCTCATATTACCCCCTCCCTTTCCCCCATGACCTCCCCTCTATATTACCCCCTCCCTTACCCCCATCGGCCCCCTCCCTCACTCTCTGCATCTATTTCTTCATTACTTCGCGTCCTTAATATATGGTTATGCCTCCCTTCCTGCCCTATCATAATAATCTACCGCGATCCCCCTCTCATTCGATCACTTTATGGTATGTTCCGCTTCCCCTTCTTTCTACGTCGCCCCATTTTTCTCCCCCTTTATTGCTGTTTTTTATCACACTCCATTTATAGCCCTCCCTATCCCCTCCCTTCTCATTTCCTCTCTTCTCTTCTCTTCTCGATCTCCCCCTCCCAGCATCCTGCTCTCCTCTTCTATTCTCCTCTCCTCTTTTTTGTCTCAGCTTCCTTTCTCCCTTTTACCTCTCCTTCTTTTCTTTCCTCTATCCTCATCATCTGCTCTCCCATTCTTTCCTCCCCTCTCTTGTTCTCTCCTCTCCTCTCCTTTCATCACCTCCTCCTCTTCATTTCCTCTCTTCTCTTCTTCTCTATCTTCCCTTTCCTCTTGTTTACTCCCTCCCAGTCATACGTGTCAATTTTCTTTCTTCTGTTTCCATACCTTTCCCCTCTCTTCCCCCCACCCTCTCTCTCTCTCTTTCTCTCCCTCTCTTTCACACACACACACACACACACACACACACACACACACACACACACACACACACACACACACACACACACACACACACACACACACACATTCACTTTCCCCTCCTAATTTTACTTCCTCTATAAAAGAAAAAAAAAAAAAGTGCCGTAAGCGCCACCAAAGTCTCCCTTTCTACAAAAACACTACACAAAAGGGAACAAAAATTAATTCTATTCATCCCTTTAGTACCCGTGCTGATTAATTATTCCACTCAGTTTTTTTTTTTTCTATTTTTTCCTGGCTTTGGCTTATTCTTCCTTGACTATTTTCTTCCCTATCCAATTATTTGTTCACGAAATTTTCTTCTAACTTTTCTCCTTTGGAAGTTCCCCCTATCTATCTCCACCAGTAACAGGCAGCTATTTCTCTCTCTCTCTCTCTCTCTCTCTCTACCCTTCCCCCCTCCCTATGTCACTTATCTTCATCTCCCTTCGGCTTCCTCGGGCGGTGGACAAGGTTTGTTTTGCCCTTAGCGTCCCACTTCATTCGGCTTGACGACTGGAGACTTGGCTGTAACTTTGATGGTTGTGTGTCGTGTTATTAGATTATTGGAACCTTATAAAAAAAAAATTACTAAGTTGAAAAGGCACTCCCTCATCCCATTATATTCTCTCCCCACACTCCTCCTCCTCCTCTCATCCCTCTCCTTCTCTCACACCCCTCCTCCTTCTCCTCCCCTCACACCTCTTCTTCTCTCACACATCTTTCCTTCTCCTTTCCCCTCACCTCTCCCCTTCCTCCCACTCCTTTCCACCTCGCTTCACACCCCCTCCCCTTCCCATCTCACACCCCTCCATTTCCCGTCACCCCTCTTCTTCTCTCTCATGCTTCCTCCTCCTCCTCCTACTACTACTCCTCCTCCTCTTTCGCCTCGTCATCATCCTCCCCTTACACCTCTCCTTCTCTCACAGTCTTCATTCTCCCCTCCCATCACCCTCTCCCCTTTCTCCTACACCTCTATCTCCTCTCCCCACACCCCTACATCTACCCCCATCCCTCCCCTTCTCTGCTTTTCTATTCTTGTCCTTAGCTGATAAATTAGTTTTGTTAATTATAATCTTCCCTATACCAAACAGCCACGAATGGACCACCAGGTTTGTTGCTGTTTGCTTTCCTTCGTACACCCCTCCATCTCCCCTCATCTCTCTCCTTCACTCACACCCTTCCTCCTCTACCCTAGCCCATCTCCCCACCCCTCCATCACATTATCCCATTCGTCTCCCCTTCGCCTATAGGGTGGGATGTCTGGGGAGAATAAATGTGATGGGGAGGATATGCGCTATAAGCTGTTTATGGTATGTTACAATGCTAATGGTCGTTTGGGGGCCTGGATTTCCCTTCCTAACCCCTGGGATTTGGGGTTTATTGAGGAAGATGTTTTGGGGTTAGTTTATTGCTAAGGTTAGAGGGCTTCTTTCTCTCTCTCTCTCTCTCTCTGTTTATTTTTTGCTCACGTCAAACGGTTTTATTCATCTCAGGACACTTCAGAGACAGACAGACAGACAGAGACAGAAACAGAGAAAAGAGACAGACAAATAAACAAAGGAACACAGACAGAGAGACAGACAGACAAATAAACACACACACACACACACACACACACACACACACACACACACACACACACACACACACACACACACACACACCACACACACACACACACACACACACACACGCACTGAGAGGAGCAACAGTAACTTAAGCTCCCCTCTCTCCCATTAATTCTCCCTAAGGTATTTACCCGATTATCTTCAGCATTAAAGACAACCTGGCACAAGGGAATTTACTGTTGCCTTAAGTCTCAAAGAGGGTGATTGATTCCTGAGGTATTTAGTCCACTCACGATCAGGACAGCTCTTGTTGTAAATGTCAACAAACGCCAGAAGCCTTTTTCCAGCTGAGAGTTAATCACAAGACCTTCATTTCCTCCTCCCCTGTAACCTCTGTGAATGCAGCCCCGACACACACACACACACACACACACACACACACACACACACACACACACACACACACACACACACACACACACACACACACACACACACACAAAACCTAAGAGTATTAATTCCCAACCCCTGCCACACATGATCTCCCCAGACTCTCCCTTCCTAATTCCCCCCTCTATCCTCAGAGAGCTTTCAGAGAGCCGTATTGTTGGTTGCATAGGGGGCTTCGTAACACCTCTTCCTTGGCGATTTATTTTGATTATTACACCTTAACATTTTCTTGTGTTTATATTCGTCGTTTTGGTATCATTATATTTTGTATCAGTGACATACAAGAACTGAGCTGAAATGAGCAGAATAAATCGCACAAGAGGAGGTGTTGCGAATTTTATAAAGCCACATAAATCCCATCACACCACAGTTCCCTACAGAGCTACTTCATTCACGCCACCCCTCCCCCACCCCAATCAGCACAGGAAGATAGCCGATGCACCTCTCCCTCCCATCACATCACAGCTCCTGGGATATCCTTACGTCTTTTCACCCTCCCCTCAAAGAAAGCCGCCTGATTGCCCTCCCCATCCCTTATCACCACCATCACTAAAATCATCACCATCACCATAGCCCAGACATTCTCGTTTCCTTTCACCTCCTCCCTTCAAAGCAAGCCGCCTAATTGCTCTCCCCGTCCCCTATCACCACTATCACCACCATCACCGCCACCACTATCATCGCCACCACCATCACCTCCACCACCATCCAAACATCCTCGCTTCTTTACCCTCCACACCACAAAGACCGATGGATTCCCTCAACTCTATCTTGCTCCTATGACTCACTTTCAGCTCAACAAAATAATCTTTCTTTTATGACTCACTTTTAGCTCAACAAAACAATCTTTTTTTTTTTTTTTTTAGATACTCACTTTCAGCTGAACAAAATAATCTTTCTCCTGTGATTAACTTTCACCTCAAAATCATCTAGAGTTAGGCTAGATTTAAAAAAAAATACTAGAGTTATTCCGAGCATGAGAGAGTTACATATCCTTCTCAAAAAATAGCCTGGAGGTGGGTTAAATAAAATACAAGAAATAGCCTGGAGGTGGGTTAAATAAAATACAAGAGCTATGCTGACCATGAGAGTGCAAAGTAGGTGGGATGTTAAGTGCCCCTACCCCCATCACCCGCAGCAGAGGGGCCCCCAGATAGCTACCTGAGTCACGTTCCTGGCCACAGCGGCTCATTAACTACACCTCGCTAATTAGGCCTGCATGCGTACCTGCCCATGGGGACGGTGGGCGAAGAGGACTGAGCTGGTGGGGTTCGGGAGAGATGTAATAGTAATAGGGGTTGGGTGGGGAATGTAGTAGTAGTGGTGGTGGGGGTGGGTAATGAAGTGGTGATGGTGGTTGGGGTGGGGAATGTAGTAGTTGTAGTTGCTGTTGATGCTGTTGTATCCCCAGGTTCATCCGAAACGTGAACCCTGTGGACTGCAGGCTAATGCTGCCCTCCTGCAGTCCGCCGTCCTTTTTCGGGGCGATAGGCTGGGAGCTGAGGGAAATTGCATAACAGGACAGTGAAGCCGTCCAACTGTATCGGTGCCACCACATGAAGGCGTCCCTCACCATTACCAGGAAGTGGAGTGGGTTGGCAGATTGGAGAAAGAGGAGGAGGAGGAGGAAGAATGGGAGAGAAACAAGGAGGAATAGAAGAGTAAGGGAGGACATGAGAGGAATGGTGGGGGTAGGGAAGAAGGTAGAGCTGGTTGGTTGATTGGAATAGCAGGAGGAGGAGGAGGAGGAAGAAGGAGGAAGAATGGATAGAAGACATGGTGGAATTTGAGACAGTATATGTAAAAAATAAGAAGGGTTATGTAGAACAGAGGAAGGTAGTATGAGAGATGATAGGCAGGTAGGAAGAGAAGGGTAGATGGAGTGCGCTAAATTGGAGAGAGAGAGAGAGAGAGAGAGAGAGTGGGAAGAAAAGGAGGATGACTAGGCAGGAGAGAGAGGACAAACGTGGAATAGTTAAAGGGAGGAAGAGAGAACATAAGAACATAAGAAGAGAGGATAACTGCAGTAGGCCGGTTGGCCCATGCTAGGCAGCTCCTAGAAGAGTAACTGAACTACTAGAATGAGATGAGGATAGCAAAGAAGAAGGCTCTCCCCCGCCCTCCAAACCCTCCAGCCGAAGCCGGCAGGAAAAAGTCAGAAAGAACACCACGCCGTATAGAAAAACTGGCGTGGACATTTTACAGGAAAGTGTGAAAGGAGAATAGAGACTATCATAGTATAACCTGAAAAGAGAATTTTTTTTGAATTAGTATTGGTTATAATATTTTCTTTAATCTATATCCACCCCTTATTTGTCATATGCTTATCTAGCCTATGCTTGAAACTCTCAATGGAAGAAGCAGCAACTACTTTACTAGGTAGCTTATTCCATTCGTCTACTACTCTATTACCAAACCAATTTCTACCGATTTCCTTTCTGAAACGGAATTTTTTTAGTTTGAAACCATTATTTCTAGTTCTATCCTGTATGCTCACTTTAAGTACCTTGCTAATATCTCCCTTATTTATACCATTCATCCACTTAAACACCTCAATTAAATCTCCCCTTACTCTACGCCTCTCTAGCGAATGCAGACTTAGTCTTTTCAGTCTGTCTTCATATGACAGGTTCCGGACGTCATGTATCATTTTAGTCATTCTTCTCTGTACATTTTCTAACGAATTAATATCCATTCTATAGTAAGGACACCAAAATTGTACTGCGTAGTCTAAATGTGGCCTTACTAATGCTAGATAAAGTTTCAGTATTACTTTAGATGATCTATTGCTCACGCTTCTCGAAATAAATCCTAGGACCCTATTTGCTTTATTTCTCGCATTAATGCACTGTTGCCTAGGTTTAAGGTCGTTACTAATCATAACTCCTAGATCTCTCTCGCATTCAGATTTGCTAATTTCTTTGTTATCTAAGCTGTATTTAGTATCTCCAATGGTCTTGCCTACGTTAAGTACTTTACATTTTTCAACGTTAAATTCCATTTGCCAAGTTTTAGACCATTTGGACAATGTATCGAGGTCTTTTTGTAAGTAATGGCAATCGTCAGTCGAGTTAATGATACGCCCTATTTTTGTAT
The DNA here is from genome assembly GCF_032717465.1 of Coenobita brevimanus. NCBI lineage: Eukaryota > Metazoa > Arthropoda > Malacostraca > Decapoda > Coenobitidae > Coenobita > Coenobita brevimanus. The sequence goes on from NC_136981.1 coordinate 5,652,746, forward strand.
CGTCGGCAAATTTGCTGATTCTGCTATTGACTCCTAAGTCTAGATCATTTATATATATGATAAATAATAAGGGACCGAGTACTGAACCCTGTGGTACACCGCTAGTTACTAATCCCCAGTCCGACTTAGTTCCATTTATTAATACTCTCTGCTTTCGTCCTTTCAGCCAGGATTCTATCCATTTTAAGATATCGCCGTCTATACCGTGTGCTCGAACCTTTCTAACTAACCTTTCGTGTGGGACTCTATCAAAAGCTTTACTAAAGTCCAGATAAATAACATCGTAAGCTTTATCGCTATCTACTGCCTCATAGACCTCCGAGTAGAATGACAACAAATTTGTGAGGCAGGATCGTCCTTGCCTGAATCCGTGCTGACTTTCGTTTATAAGATTAAATCTTTCTAAGTAGACAGATGGATGGAAGGAAGGGGGAGAAAGTGAGATGATGGAAGCGGAGGGAAAATGATGGAAGGGACTGTGCTGGGGAGTGACTGAGAGAGAAGAGGGTATTAAGAGAAAGACGAGGGGAATTCTTTATCTTCTCCCTCCCCCCCCTCTCTCTCTCTCTCTCTCTCTCTCTCTCTCTCACACACACACACACACACACGATTTTATTCATGTTTTATTCAACACAGTAAATGAGTTCAATTAATTCTACATCTAACTCACCCATCTAAAAAAAATCTACCCTACGCAAAATTCAATTGTAAGGTAGTTTATATATATTACGCAGTCCAATTTACGTGCTTCCGGGACGGCTTAGTCATTTTTATTATTATCTATCCTTCCTCCTCTTCTGCCTCCCTTACTTCATGACAGTCTTTTTTACTGTCCAATTTAATTACACAGTTGGCTAGAAATTTCACTATGCTGTCAAAACATCTGCTCACACCACACCAGCAGACTGAGCCGTCCTCGCAGCACACGAGAACTGGGATGCGTAAAATGTGGACGTCCCTGCATACCTAAGACGTCTTCGAGGAAATGTGGTTAAGAGTAAAACGCTGAGAAGTAGGATATCATATTCCCTCCAACCTGTTTTGCATCCAATATAAATTCCTTCAGTCCTCCCTGCTGCCCCCTTTAGTCTCTATGACATATTAATTCTCCTTTTTCCCGTTTTCTATCACGTCAGGGCTATCCCAGACAACGGAGAATATTTTATCGAAATTCCCATCAAATCTATTCCCCTCAAAATTATCCCTCCCACAAGCGGATCGAACCTGCAATTAAAAAAAAAAAAAAAAAATGCACCATCTTCCTCAATAGGTTCACTTAATGCACATGTTATACCGGGAATAATTCTTTAATGATGCTTAGTACCATAAGCTAACATAACTTGGAACAATATTTTCTTATTAAAGCATATTATAAACCAACTTATTTAATATGACTTCGTATACTAAACGGCAAAGTCAAGCAAGAGTGAACCAACATTGTACGTAAATTATGAATGCGAGTATGAAGTTAAGTGAAACCACAAAAAGGCCGTGAGCTCCTGTGTGTGTGTGTGTGTGAGAGAGAGAGAGAGAGAGAGAGAGAGAGAGAGAGTGCATTGGTGCGTAAGGGATTGTTAGCCAGGCGGGGAGGGAGTTCATCAATACAATACCGTAACTGAAAGTAAATTGGCGAAACACAAAAACCCGTATTGTGGTTACTGCGTTTTTCCCGGATACAGAGCGGCAGCTTCATTAGTATGCAAGATTAGGGGGAATTCTGAAAGGAAGCGGGCTCTCCCTTGCACAGTAACCCCTTCCAAAATGAGTTTGGGTAATGAGCTTTCCGTGTTGGTTTGAAGGTATCGTTTACATTGGTGAGATGATGAGCGTTTTGAATGATGCAGAAGTACCGTGCACTGATCATTTTTCTTTTACTATTATGCTTACTAACCTCTAAGGAAAAGCGCTTTGGTTCTTTGTTATGGGAATTCCTTATGTGGGTTCTACGTGCCTATGCTTTCTCTACGCACCAAAAGATGCAATTACTGCTCCTGCTTCTCTCCTCCTCATGCCCTCAATTTGGCTACTGGATACCCGTAACATTTTTTGAGACTGGAGTAGTTCTTATGGTATGGTTTACTGGTTGCTGCAAAGAAGTTTTCATGGTATGTAATGGGTAAGAGTAAATTTAAAATGTTGTTAAATAAAATCATACTAATATGTTCCTCTATTAAACAGGTAAGGAACCCACGTAATTAGATTTGTCAACACAGTATCATGACCATTCTTCCAAACGTCCTTTACCTGGCACAGTGTGTACAGGTAGGGAAATAAGTATCTTCCCACAGTGTGACGAAAACATAGCGGAAAAAATCGAACAATCTGAAACACACTCTACTGAAGATAGTGTTTTTGTCCTTCGTCAGCTGTAAATTTTCTTCAGATGAACTCGGGAAAATAGTTGTTTCTTTGGCCGTACCTACCGCGTTACACTATCGTGCTGAATCCTGCAAAAAATACACACAAACATATACGCCTTGTTAAAGCTGGGAGACGACTGCCCCTTGCACTCTGCCGGGAGGGAGGCTAGAAGGGGAGCAATGGGAGATAGGGATGGAGGAAGAGAAAAAGGGAGTGGGGAAGGGAGTGGAGAAGAGGGTGGAGAGGAGGAGGAGAGGAGAGGGCAAGGGAGGGAGGAAGAGGAGATGGAAAGGGAGAAAAGGAAAGGGGAAAGGAATGTGAAGAAGGTGAAAATGGGTTGGAAGAAAGGTAGGGGGGGGGGAAGGGGCTCAATGGGAATGAAAAGGTAGAGAAGGAAGGTGAGGGAAGAAGCAGAGAATGGGTACAGAGAAAAGGAAAGTGAAAACGAAGATAAAGAGAGCAAAAAGGAGTCAGAAGAGAGGGAGAGAGATGGGGGGCGTTAAGGAGGGTGAAGAGGAAGAGGAAGAGGAGTGTGGGTGAGGGGGTGGGGTTAGAACGAGGTGGGGGGAAAGTAATGAAAGGCAAGAGAGACTAGAAACGAGCCTGGGGAGGGGAACGTGGAGCAGGGGAGAGAGAGAGCGGTGAAAATTGTAAAACGTTGGTGTAAAATTGTGAAACGCTGGTGAAGTGGAAGCAGAATTTACACAACAACAACAATAATAATAATAATAATAATAATAATAATAATAAAACAAAAATAATCCCCACAACCCAAGGACGTCATTTATATATTGTCTTTGCAACTGCCAGACGAATTTAATTCAGCTTAAAAGATTACCTCAATATTAAAGTAGTAAAAAAAAATAATCCTTCCAGATCAAAGACTTAAATAAATACTCTGAATAAAAATAAATAAGAACTACATCCTCAAATGAAAGGAATTAAAGCTCGATGATAGATTTCCAATAAAAAGGGAAATATAAATTATATAATAAATTGCAGAATAGATTATAATGTAAACTGCAATATACAGTATGGAGAGACTATCCGCCCACGAAACATGAACAGGATGCAATTATGTAAGTGAGATTATGCAGTAATTAAATGGGTCATCAATGTTAAGTAGATTATCTGCTTGTTAAAATTCGTGGAACTGCATTCAAACTTAATCGCCGTCTGTGTGTATAACATAATATATAGGATATACCAATGAGACCTGAAGTATATCTCGATTTCAGAGTGTTGTGAATTACTGGAATACGTGAATTATGCAAAGATTAAATGAAAGAATTATACCAAGCATGCTAAAATAAAATGAATTACTATACCTAAGTAATATTAATAAGAAAGTTTTAATCAACGACGATCGTCTAAATGTGGGCCAACAAATATCCCTTTTCTTTCTTTCTTTTCTTTTCTTTCTTTCTTTCTCTATTCCCTTTATGTTTTCCTTGTTTTTTTTTTTTTTATTCCCAATCTTTCTCCAAAACATGACCAGATATATTCGGTGTTACAAGTCTCCAATCTTGATTCTGGGTGAACAGGGACACGTTGGAAACAACTTTATTCTAGAGTCTGACCAGCCTGAAAATCAAACTAGGGTTCCCCCAGTTCCGAATTGGATGTGCTAACCAGTGCATCACCCTCTCCTCAACCCAAAGGGTGAAATAAATGTTAATTATGCCCTCGAGCAGAAACTGTGTGGGTGTATTAATTCCAGTAGTAGAAAAGTAGTAGTAGTAATAGTAGTGATGATGGTGGTGGTGGTGGTGGTGGTGGTGGTAGTCGTTGTTGTTGTTGCTGCTGCTTTATGTTGTTGATGTTTTTGTTGTTGCTTTTGCTGTTGTTGATGTTTTTGTTGTTGCTTTTGCTGTTGTTGTTGTTGTTATCGGTTCATCCGTGTGTGATTCCTGTGGACTGCAGGCTGAATCTATTTTCATCCACAGTCCATTATTCTTCTTTTCATGTATAGGGAGGGAACTGGGGAACTTTTGCATAACCGGGCAACGGAGCCGCCCAGTTATATCCATGCCACCATGTGAAGGCGTCCCCCTCCAGCACCCGTCTTCGTATTAAAATATTATAATGGAACAAATTTTCTATAATATCACACTCAACCAGGTGTGAGAGGTAACTGATCAAATAATGGTGGATCATAAATTCAGCACACACTCGCCAGGACGAACTTGGGTAGGCTATGCAGGTGTGTCGTTGCTTATTATGAGGTGAGGTGATTTCGTAATGTCCGTCTCGATGACAGACGCGTAAACATGGTCTGCTAACGTATATCATCATTGTGGAATGGCCAATACTACTTTTACTCTAACTTGGTCCAGGTTTTTGTTCTATTGTAGCTTATTGTACGTTTCTCAGTGACAGAATAACAGTGCTGTGGCTCTATATTCTTTTCATTGTACTTTCGTGACAAGCATCAGTTCTAGTGTTAATATCTTGTTTCAGTTCAGCATTCAAGACGGGGATAGAAACTTTAGGCCGAGTGCGATAGTAAATTCTCGATAAGTTTCTGCAGCTCGATTGCTTAGTGGAAGATAAAAAGAACTTGGACTTCCTGGACAAGATCGCGAGGATTGGCAATATTTTACTTTCAGACGAACACACCCTGGCCATCCATCTCAACTTTAGCCTGATTGTCAACCTCACTGCCTGCTTCCTTGGCTGTCTCTTCAGAATTGTCGCCTGCCATCCTGTCCTCTTATAATGCTTTGAGAGGCTGGAAAGTTTGTTATATAGTTTCCATTTTTTTCTTTACCCACATGACGCACTGTTTGTTTTGTCCCTGCTACCAATGGGCAATTTTACTTAGCTTAGGAGAGGTATTTCCAACTGAAGGGGTTAGGTACAGACTTTGTTAATCTTTTCAGAACAGATATCCTCCAGTTTATCTATTCATTTCTATCTATTTATGTATCTATCTATCTACCTATCTGTCTATCTACCTACCTACCTACCTATCGATCAGTCGTTATCAAGCACACTCTCTCTCTCTCTCTCTCTCTCTCTCTCTCTCTCTCTCTCTCTCTCTCTCTCTCTCTTTCTGTGTGTGTGTGTGTGTGTGTGTGTGTGTGTGTGTGTGTGTGTGTGTGTGAAATACCTCAGAAGAAACTCCAAAGTCAAAACATAAATACCCTACACAAAACCACATTATCAACACCACAACTTTGCGACGATGCAAGATGCCCGAAAAGACGCTGTTAGCCAGGTGTATGTATGAATGTATGTATGTATTTACTGTATGTATGTATGTATGTATGTATGCTTCGATGTCAACACTTCAAAGGCAAGCGATATATCTTTGTGGTGTGGCAGGCACGGCGGGGTTCTGGTGTCATGCCACCTGTGTATACCTTTGTGTCACATCTCACAGCTCCTGCTGGGGACACACTTAAGGTAGCTTCCCCGGTCTCTGATTTTTTGTGAGCATTTTAAGGCCTTTATGACACAGTGTCGTAGGGTGTCATAGGAGACTTCTTAGCACTCTTTACTTAACGACTTATTTTGCCTGTTTCACCGTATTTCCCTTTTCTATGTTACCTAAATCTTTTCAACTTCGCTATATTCTGTATAAATAATGTACAAAGGGATATTAACCAGCCAGATCCCAAAATAAATCACTAAGGAAGAAATGTCAGGGAGCTTCCTTAACCAACGAGGATTAGGAAAAGTGTTGTGGTCTAGGTGACATGGGACGCTTCGTAGCACCTCTTCCTTGGCTATTTATTTTGCATGTCAGACTTTAATATTCCCTTTTATGCTGCTTATGTTGCTTTACTATTGGGTTTATATCACTAACACACAGGTTAATACTAAAGTGTAAGACAGGATCGGTCGCTTAGCAAGATGTTAAGAAATCTTCAAAGTAACTTATGATTTCTCTCTCTCTCTCTCTCTCTCTCTCTCTCTCTCTCTCTCTCTCAGGCACACACACACACACACACACAGAAAGCAAACACATCTTAATGGACCACATCATTAGGTCATCCCTCGTCATTAAGAGGTAATTAATCTCTCTCCCTCTCTCTCTCTCTCTCTCTCTCTCTCTCTCTCTCTCCATCTGTCTATCTATTTATCTATCTCTTTTTTTTTCTTTTTCCGTCATATTTTGAACTGTTTCACTGATATAACGTTACTTAATGTTTTATTTTTGACGCTAGATATCATTATTTTGATTAAAGAAAGACGTCTTGTGAGAAAGAAGCTGCTCTCTCAACTAACCCCTTCAGTACGTTGACCACTTTCCAATTCATTCCAGCCACGATTTGATTCCTTTTAACCACTTCCTCCCCTGGACATTTTTGCTTTATTCCTACTTCTATCTACTCCTTTCAGACGATTTTCCTCAGGTGAACTTTCTAGCTGTAAAAGGGTTTATAAGTAGGTAGCCATTTCTAGATCAAAGGTAAGATACAGGTCATTTATTTCATTTATTTTTGCTGATTTTATGGGATTTAATTCAGCTCGAACCATCCTTCACCTGGGCAAGCATAACCTTAATTAATTGCGTCATTAGGTTATCACGCGTCACCACGGGGTAATTAATCTCCCCCTCTCTCTCTCTCTCTCTCTCTCTCTCTCTCTCTCTCTTCTATCCTCCAGGCTAACTACACACCATAAAGGCCAGGAACTACATCAGGACAGAATAATGTTCCTTAGCGAGTCTACTTAAGAAGGAAATGGGAGAGAGAGAGTGAGAGAGAGAGAGAGACAGGAGAGAGGGTCAAGGAGAGGAGGAGAGGGAGAGGAGAGGAGAGATAGGGTCAATGAGAGAAAGAGATATGTATGGGGAGGTAGAAGAGGGTTAAGGAAGAGGAAGGAAGATAAGGAGATGTATGGAGGGAGGGGAGAGAAGTATGGGAGAAGAGAGGGAGAGAAGAGAAAAGAAGATAGGGGAGAGAAAGGTGGAAGAAGAAAAAAAGTGTGTGTGTGTGTGTGTGTGTGTGTGTGTGTGTGTGTGTGTGTGTGTGTGTGTGTGTGTGTGTGTGTGTGTGTGTGTGTGTGTGTGTGTGTGTGTGTGTTTCGACAGGCAGAAAGACACACAAAAAGATAAGACAGATAAATAGATATGCTGATAAACCGAATTTTAAAAAAAAAAGGTAAGGAGGAAAAAGTAGCTGAAAGGTGTGTGTGTGTGTGTGTGTGTGTGTGTGTGTGTGTGTGTGTGTGTGTGTGTGTGTGACAGAGAGAGAGAGAGAGAGAGAGAGAGAGAGAGAGGGGAGGGAGGGAGGGAGGGAGGGAGGGAGGGAGGGAGAGAGAGAGAAGGAGATGCATAATGACAGGAAAAAGGAGCAGCCAGGTAACAGTAAGATAAAGGTATATGAACGAGCTATAGAATCCCCACTCCTCTTTTCCCTAAATTCCCTCCCCCTTTCCCTAAATCCCATCCCCTTTCCCTAAATCCCATCCCCTTTTCCCGTTCCTCCCAGGTGCAACTTGACCCCATACGCCAACGGAGGAATAATTCCATTTTCTTTATTAAAGAATGGATTTTATTCAGCTTAGAACTGAAAGGGTTACATGACTTAGATAAACCCTTCATTAGATGTGGTCTTTCCTAATTTAAAGAAAACTGTATAGAGTTGACAAGAAAAAAAATCAGAATGAAGGACCTAATTTGTTCAACACACTGACATGATTACTGAACTTTATTTTCTCTACCACCAAACGATTATTTTTAATGTAGGAGAGACTTCTGAAGCTCTGATCGGTAGATAGGTCGTCAACTTAACTCCTGTCTACGAGTCTTTAGTCCTAAGCTAAATAATACTGACTGGCGGAGGCAAGTATAAGGTGAAAAAACAAACTACGCCAGTGTATTCCATGAGATTATTCCTTCTTACTTCACTATGGGTACGTATTATTTCAGTTTATAGTTGCGACCTCCAGACGATTTTATTCAGCTGGAGGGAGAGCACGTGTAGTCAAAGAAATGATGGAGGCAGTACTTACTTCTTCCAATACAAGAATTGTTTGCTTAGCTGAAAAAAAAAAAAAAACTAGGTAGTAGCAGGAATGAACTTACAATAATTTGTTCTTGTTGATGGGTTTACTTTGTTTACTGGGACTTACTCAAATTTTACTTTGGTTATTTGCTCTACCCTGTTTTCTAAGTGATGTTTTATTTACTTTGTTGGTTATAGTTCTAGGATTTATTATTATTGTTATTATTATTATTATTATTATTATTATTATTATTATTATTGTTGTTGTTGTTATTATTATTAAACATAGGAAGAAAATTTTAGTTGAAGGATTACCGCAGGCTATATCTAGTCATCTGGTTCAAAATGTTTCTTCTTAACTGGGGAAAAGAAATCTGCTTCATGAGGCTAAAGTAAAAATAAAACAGTGGTGATGGGGAAAATCTGAAATGTTACCTTATTTCACTGTTTGCCGTTATCTATGGATTTACTGTTCCAAACAAGGTTGATCTCTCTGACATACAGTGGACTTTGTGTTGTTTATGGAGGCAAAATAATATCCTCTTTGGTTTCTGCGAAAGCCAATTCTCTCTCTCTCTCTCTCTCTCTCTCTCTCTGATCGAAACAGCCCTATACCTTTCTGAAGGGCTATAATTTCCTCATAAACAGTGAAATTTGCATTTTCCGTAGAATCTGACAGAAAATATGAAGCCCATCCACCACCGACACGTAAACTGGGTGGAGGAATACAAATCTTTCTCCACCAAGCAGTCTATTATCGTGGCCTTAACCTGTTCACTGTTTTGGCATGTTGTTTTAATTTAATCTGGCTACCTAGAGACAACAGTACCTAACTTAGAAATGAGACCTAATACTGAAGATGCTGATAAAGGATGTAGTTAACCCTTAAAGTCTGTGATTCTGTCCTAACTTAAACAAAATCGCATAAAAACAGCAAGAATAAGCTCAAAAGGATAATACGTCCGTAGAAGGCGAAATGCATAGCAAAAATCAGTGACTGGAAGCGACCTAAAGTGTATCATCATTATGAGTCTTTCCCTTCCAGCTTCTGTGAGGGAGATTCGTGGCCCATTTGGAGGATTAATCTCTTAGTTATGTGGATTTAAGACTGAATGGTACTGGGGATTTTGTTAATATCTTGAAGGCGAAATAGTCTATAGTGACAGTTCCTTTAACCATTAGTTTCGTTGGTTCGTCTCTCTCTCTCTCTCTCTCTCTCTCTCTCTCTCTCTCCTTGATGCTGTATCTGGGAATGGTTTTGCGTATTACATATGCCCTATTTTTGTATAAATCACTGGAGTTGATGTGTTACGTAAAAGGGACTGTTGGGTGTTCGCAGTTTCCTTGTATGTACTACTCCATTATGTTCATGTGATGGCCAAGTGTAGTCTGATTGGGTGGGCATAAGAACTAACCCAAGAGACTCCTTCTTACCTTATACGGTAATTAATGCAGCTTATATTTCACACAGCCGGGACTTAGCATGTCTTTGTGACCGTCTTCTGCTCACGAAATATTGTCCGTACGTTTTGGTTAAGGCCAGTTACTTCCTTCCAATTCTGACCATTATTTTTTCTTCTTTTGCTCTAATCCTTCCTTCCATCTTTGCAGGAACATCCCCCCCTCCACCTGTGCGCCTGCAAGCATGTACGCACACACACACACACACACACAAACACACACACACACACACACACACACACACACACACACACACATCTATCTATCTATCTTTCTATGTGTCTATCAATATCCTCATATATTTTCAACCATTCTCTTTTAAAGCCATTATTCTTTCTTTCCTCCATTATCTTCTCTTTCCACTTACTCTTCTACACCCCCACTCTCCTCCCAATCCTCCTTTCTCCTCTCTTCCCTTCCTCTTCTTCCCATCCCCCTCCTTTCAGCTCGTCAATATAGATATAAATTATTGAAAGGTCTCTCTCTCTCTCTGGAAATTTTATTGTCTACATTTTCTTGCTTTTTCTTTTTGTCCTCTCTCACCCCTCCTTCCCTTCTCTTCACCCTCCCTTTTTCACTTCACTCCCTCCTCCTTGTCCTTCACTCCCACCTCCTCCTCCTCCTCCTCCTCCTCCTCCTCCTCCTCACCCTCCTTCGCTCTCCTCCCTCTCCTCTCATCTCGTTCATCAATACCTACATCATTTAGTACCAAGTCCCTCTTCGGATATTTTACTCTTCTCTCCACTACTCTCTAAATTGGTCCCTCTCGATATCCAGTCCCCTTCTCTCATTTTTCTCCCTCTTCTCCCTTTTCACCCTTCTCGTGCTGTTGTCATTCTCTCTCTCTCTCTCTCTCTCTCTCTCTCTCTCTCTCTCTTTCTCTCAGTATTTCGTTTCTAAAATATTATCTTTTGCTTCATTACTTTACATCCAGCTATATCTATCTGCATCTATCTATCTAACTGTCTATTTATCTATCTGTCTAAATGCTTGAATAATATTTTTGTTAGCACTCCACTTTTTTCCATCCATTTTCATCTCTCAGTCATCAGTTCACCCATATGACTTCCTTTCATGACTAGGGCAGTTCATATTGCCTTGGGGTAGGTGATTTTATATAACCTTTTTCTCATTGATATTACATTGTCCATTACGCTTTAACCTCCCCTTGTATGTTAATAACCTGGAAGCATTATCGATACTGAAGAGATATATAACAACAAATACGTATGCTTTAATTTCAATCTTGCTACGGGAAAGATTTTTTTTTTTTTCGGATCTGATGAGACTTTTCCTGTTGGATGATCTACATATAACCTTTTTTTAATCCTTCCAGTGTGTAAAGGCCTTATTTAAAATGAAGGAAAAACTCCGAAAGCAGCAAAAATTTACCATCGAGATACGTAACCAGAATTAAGGGGTCAAAGTGCAATTCTACAAAACAAGCTACCAAGGAACTAAGAAACTTGTGCCCACGAAAATACGGCTCTCTGTTTACTACCTACTCCTTGAGGCCCGACGTGTCTAATCCTCATCATCTCTGCCACCGTCTGCATTCTCAACAGCCTTTATAGTTTCTTGAGAGCTTTATAATTATGTCACTGGTCATTATTTTTCTGGGGCAGCCAGAGAGTAGATTCAAAGTTCCCTACAACAAGGTCACAAAGGAGATTCACAATTCCTCAGATTACAAGAACACAGAAGAAAATCGCAGTTCCCAACAAATTCACAAGTCCCCACAACAGACAGTCACAGAGGAGATTCACAATTCCCAACGAGAGATAGTCACAGAGGAGATTAGCAGTTCCCTACGAGAGACAATCACAGAGGAGATTAGCAGTTCCCCACAATAGACAGCCACAGGGAAAAATCACAGTTCGTTGCAGCAGAAACCTATAAAGTAAATTCACAAGTTTCCGCAAGAGACAGTCACGGTAAGGTCATGATTCTCCATGAGGCCCCCTAAGAGTAGATTTATATCACTTCTGTATCAAAATAACACTTTCAGCCAGGATAATTTTTTTTTTTTTTTTTTTGCTACGTCTGGGCCATTATATTCGATTTAGCAAAAGCTCCTTGTACTGAAAAGGTTAATGAAAGCTGCAAGCAGGCCTCTCTAGTTCTAAGCCTCTCCTAACCTCAAGAAAAGCATTTAAAGGTGTCAAATTTAAAGCAAGCAATGCGATAAAAACATACCTGCCAGACTGTGCACTCAGCTACTTCGCTCTCACCCCATTCAACAGAACAGAAAGGCAACGAGCATATTCACGCTCAGGGTATATTAACAACAGACCTAAATTATTCACAAGAGACACGAGTAGATTTACATGGAATACAAAGTACATTCACAGAAGCCACAGAGTTTTATCACAGTAGTTACAGATTACATCCACATGAGCCACACGCTAAATTCGCTGTAGCCCTTTCCACCTATCCATCATCGGTCCACCTCATCCGCCCATCTATCTATTTCATCTGTCCATCTATCTGTTTCATCCATCCATTACTCTGTTCCCCACAAGAGCGTCACAATAGATTCACAGTAGCTCCTTTCCTTCCATTCTCCACTACGCACTACCTCACTGCACATTCACAGCTTCCACACCAAGGCAGGGCTGCGTATTCAGTCAGCAGCTGCTCGGTCAGTCGGCAGCCAGTTAGCTATTCGGTGAGGGAGCAATTCACCGTGCGAAATGACTATCCAATCAAGACGTCCACATCTGCATATTCATTTACCTCGTCATCTGTCAAAGTGGAAGCGAAGGGAAGATTGAAGGGTGAGGGAGGGAAAATGGGTGGGTGAGGGAGGGGAAATGGGTAAGTAAAAGAGGGGAAATGGGTGAGTGAGGAAGGGAAGGGGAGGGGAGGGAGGGAGGAAAGGGGAAGTGGAAGGGGAGGAGGAAAGGATATGATGGGGAAGGTGAAAGGAGATAATGAGAGGGAGAGATGGAGGGAGGGTAGATGGAAGGGACAGAAGGAGGGGGATGAAGAGGCTGAGACATGGAAGGAGGAGGAAGGAAAGAGATGATGGGGAGGGGAGAGGATGGGAAAAAGGGGAGGGGAAGAGGGAGATCTGAGAGACGTCGAGTTGTTGAGACGGCAAGGGAGGGGAATGGTGAACAGGGAAAGGGAGAGAGGGGGAAGGATCTGGAAAAGGAAGGGGGAGGGAGGGGGGAGAGAAGGGAGAAGGGGATAAGCTGAAAGAGTGGAATGGGAGACGGAGAGATGAAAGCATGGGACAGTGAAGCTGGGAGACTGAGACCCCGAGACAGTGGCGTGGAAGACAGGGATAAAGACTAATGTGAAAACGGAAGGGAGTTGTGTTTGTGCGTGTAACTTTCTTTCATCTCGTCCTTAGCGATATATTTTCCTGTTTCTCTTTACTTTTCCCTCACGTATATTATCCTACTATCATTGTCGACAAAGTATGTGGAAATATGAGAGCGCTTTACAGTGGTATGGAAGAAGTGCTGGGGAGAGGTGAAAAGGGGGTTAACGGAGAGATGGACGCATGTGGCAGGGAGACGGGAAGATAAGGAGGGAATAAGGATAGGGAGGAGAGAGGAAGATGAGAGGGAAGTAGGAAGAAGGAGAGGGGGAGAAAAAAAGGAAGATTAGAGGGGAAAATGATGAGGAAGAGGGGGGAAGGAAAAGGAAGATGAGGAATAGGGTGAGGGAGAGAGGGAGTGGTAAGAGGAAGGTGATAGGGGAATAGGAAGTGGGAGAGAAGGGGAGGAGAGTGGAAGATGGGCGGAGAATAGGGAGAGGGAAGAGAGAAGGTAGGTTGGTGGGAGGGGGAAGAGAAGAACATGGGAAGGGATTAGGAAGCGAAGGGGAGTGGAAGTTGGGTGGGAAGGAGGGAAGAGAGGGGAAGACGGGTGACACGGAGGGAGAAGAGGGAAGGGATGAGGCAGGTAGATGGACGCATGTGGTAGGGGGTTGGGGGGAGGCTGCGAGACAGGTGGCAACTGCTATCTCTTGGTTGCAGCCAGTGACAGCACAGACAGCTTGGACCACTCTGCTGTCAGCCTCACCCGCGCCTCTCCCTAAATGTCGGCTGGCGAGGGGAACCACCACGCAGTGTTCTGACTTTCGGTAATCACTCACTGACTAACGGAGTGACTTCACCTTCTCCTCTGTGGTCCTTTTTTATTTTATTAAGTGTCATATTTCATTACGTTTTTGGCTGCCGTCAAAGAGCATTTTTGTTTTATTCTAATATATTTTATGGGTCAATGGTCACTTTTTTTTTCTTCTACTCTTCTTCAGCTGATATGCGTCCGTAAGTGAATTCATTTCCTTTGCCATATTTACGTTATCCTTGAGCACTATAACAACAGACATGATAGATTTATTTCTTCAATTCTTTTGTGCATAGGCAGCGATATTTCTAATGTTGAAAATTCTGCTAAAATTTACCGGAATACATATTAACGAAGGAAAACAGGTCGTAGTACCGGATTATTCCCATCCTGCCGACTACAAGACATTAGCTCTAGACATGAGTTATCGCACAATCCAGTTTCAGTTCGCTTTAAAAAACATTCAGCATCAATTATACTATGCATGAGTGAACGCTTTAAGCAGGGGGTGATGTTAGCAGACTTTGTTCCAGGTATATAAAGGCCACTTCTGGTTAACATATCCTTAGCATTCATGGTCAACCCACTACACCTGAAGGACATTTATTCTATCGCTAGTTCATCATCACCCCTGTCCTTATTCCCATAAAATAAAGGGGGGGGGGGCAGTGAGAATTACACAAACATATGGAATATTCAAATACCCAAAAGGTCAAGCTGCAGCCCGACTCTGACCCCCGTAAAAATGACTAAGGGACATTCATACCTGAGAGGGCGGAGGTCACCCGAAACTGGTGTATTTCTAAATAAGCAGTTTTTTATATGTGGGTGTAATTTAATCCATGTGAAGATGTACTGGCAGTAATAAATCAATGTTCATATGCTTGTGAGCCTAGTAGACTTCCTAACTCCTCCCTCTTAGATATTAATTTTGCCTTTTCACCTTAATGTTGTTTTCTTTTGTTTTTCCTTTTTTTAATATCGACAGCTGACATAAATTGACTTAACCTGTAGTTGGTTTGTTTTCATCCGATAGATCTGGGTCATTCCTATAGCTTGAAATACTCAGGCGTGGTTCCGTGAAATTCCATGAGTTCTGGCAATGAGGTAGGAATGCGTCTTCTTGGTTACTAGTCAAAAAAAAAAAAACTCCAATCTGAGTACACTTGGCCATCATATGAGATAGATGGAACTATGGTTCTTTCTCAGGTTAAATTAAACGCACTGTAGTATAGAAGTGCTACGTAGCCTTCGCAGACGAGATAGCGACTTCAAGACGGGGAACGAGTTAGTTTTATACACATGTCCCTTACTTCTTACCCACCTTCTGATATTCCACCTTCAGATCTTAAGAGTGTGACTTGCTCTCCTCAAGGTCCTTCAGTGTACCAGTTACGACGTCTGAGATACTGACGAGTATCCTAATTCATATGTAAATTCTTCCTCCCTCCCAAATGTGCAGGGGTAGCCGCTTCGGTCACTGGAGTTCTTTACCTTGTACATTAGTTTATATTTATTCTTACCGAGATCTTTGACACCTAACTAACTTGACCTCCCCTTTACTTCTTATTTTTGACACCTAACTAACTTGACCTCCCCTTTACTTCTTATTTTTGACACCTAACTAACTTGACCTCCCCTTTACTTCTTATTTTTGACACCTAACTAACTTGACCTCTCCTTTACTTCTTATTTTTGACACTTTACTAACTTATATTCTACACCTTACTAACCTAAACTCTCCTTTATTCTTATTTTTGACACATTACTAACTTGACCTCACCTTTCTTCATGTTTTTGTTAGTTAAAACGTTTTTTTATTCAGGTTAGAAAAACTGGGGAAGTTAGATACAGTTTTCATTAACCCCTTCACTGCCAGACGACTCCTTCAAGCTTAATATAATCGTGTACTTAATTCACATAACAGGATTTAAAGGAGCTTAATGCGTTATTGTGATTATATTCGACGCAGTTCTTTTCTGTGCCGTCCTTTCCATTTCTCTCTCTCTCTCTCTCTCTCACACACACACACACACACACACACACACACACACACACACACACATACACCCATGCACACTGCAGCCCATCCAGTGTTATTCCACTTCCCCCTCACAATCCACACACAAACGTTCCCAGCATTATAATATCTTCTCGTGATTACATTTTTCAATACAAAGGTCGCGTCCCTCCCCTTCTACTTCTCCTTCTTTCTTCCGGGAAACCACAGACTCTTATTCTCTTCCTCAGAATATAATCTTAAGGAATTCTGGGGATGTTAATGCTGTTTTGTGATTACACATTTTTTTTACAACACGTATTCTGTCCCTCACATATTCATCTCTCTCTCTCTCTCTCTCTCTCTCTCTCTCTCTCTCTCTGTATATATATATATATATATATATATATATATATATATATATATATATATATATATATATCCTTCCCCTCGCACCTCATTTACCCTTTCGTGCATGCCACTCTTTTTCCCTTCCTTTCCATAAGCTAATTCACCGTCCGTCTTTCACTTTCTCTTCATTCCATTTTCTCATAAGCTTAATTAATTTTATTCCTTTGCTTATTCATAGTTATCTGTTACCTTCTTCTCCTCCCCTCGCTCCACATTTATTCTCACTGCATCCTTCTCCTCTCCTGTTATCACCAGTTCTTTCTCCACTTTCTAATTTTATTCTTATTTCTTTCACTACAATCTTTTAGCACATTACTATATCATATCCATTTATTTTCTTTTTCATAGTTATGTCATTTATCTCTCCCATCCTGGTCTTACTTCATTTACTCTCTCAGCACCTCACTCTACTTCCTTCATCATCAGTCCTTTCTTCATCCGTCTCATCATCAGTTTTGTCATTGTCTTTTCTTTGCATCTTCTAAACAAAACAAAAAAATCTGCACTTTTCTCTTTCACATTTTCTTTTCACCTCATTCACAGCTACACCTCATTTAGTCTTTCTGCATCTCACTCTTCCATTAATCGCCAACTCTCTCCATTTTTTCATTTTTTTCTTATTTTTCTGTTCTATTTTCTTGACATTATAGTTCCGTATTTTCCTTGCGTAGATGCTTATAGTTATCAAATCTCTTCATCTTTTTCCTTCTTCTTTCCTCCACTCTGCCTCCTCAGTCTTCTTTTATTCCCTCTTTATCTTTCTTCTGCCGTTTCTCCTTTCCTTTCCCTCTTCCCATTCCCTTCTTTTCCCTCTTCCATTGTATTTTCTTCTTATTCTCCTTCCTACTTTCCTCCTTTCTTTTATTTCTTCCTTCCTTCCTTATTTCTTTCATTCATTCATAGTCTTTCTTTCTTTCCTTCTTTCCTCTACATTTTTTTCCTTAGCTATCTCTCAGATCTGCATTCATGATTCCCAGCCTTTACTTTATTCATCGTCAACATACGACTTATTTCATCTCTCTCTCTCATCGTCATGCCAGGCCACATTAAGCTACTGTACACTCTCCCACTGTCGATATGTGATTGCTCTTTGTTCGCTTCACGCTAAATTCTGTCTCTCTCTATTTTATTATGAACTGTCCCTCTTGTTCTCTACTTTCCTCCCCTTCTCCCTCCCTCTTTCTCAAATCTTCCCTACGGCTACTCTTCCACAGTGACAAAGTGCATTAAATCTTGTTTAATTTTCACCTCTCTCTCTCTCTCTCTCTCTCTCTCTCTCTCTCTCTCTCACTCTCTCTCTCTCTCTCTCTCTCTCATTTCTCTTCAAGTTTTCTCTATTTCCCTTCTTCGTTCCCCTCTCAAATCTTTCCTGCTCCTCCATGTACCTTTAGGTCACGCTTTCTCACTGTCAATATGCATAAAATCTAACTTACTTTTCACACCTACCTTTGTCCTTCACACTTTCAAAAGCCTGTCCTCTATTTTTTTCTCTGCTTCCCTTCTTCCTCTCTGTCTCTCTCTCATATCTTCCCCCCTCATCCCCGAACCCCCAGGCTACGCTTAGTTATTGTCAATATGCACTTTCTCTCGGTTCGTTTCATCTCTCTCTCTCTCTCTCTCTCTCTCTCATCCAGTTCAACCATGTTATAGCAATATTATAGTCATCATTGCATGACTTCCAGCGATTCATCGATCTTTTAGCACAATTTCTAGATATTTATACTGTTTTTTATGAATTTTTCCAAGGGCATATTGTTTTTAGTATTATTTCAATCTTATTATGGAAGATTAAAAATTTTTCTTGCTATTTGTCTATTTTTCTATCATTACAGGGTTTTATTTAGACTGTAATACGATTTTTAACTATTTACGGTAGATGTTATATATATATATATATATATATATATATATATATATATATATATATATATATATATATATATATATATATATATATATATTAATGATAATGTAGGGTGATTTCTGGCAATTTATTGAGGGATAAGCATTAATCTAAGTAATAATTCAGATTTCCGCATACTTTCTGGCGAGTGATATAAAAAATTTAACAATACTTCCAGCGACTTACCGATTTCAGCATTATTCCTATGCTAATTTTAAGTGATTGGTTGGCTGATTGATTACATTAAAAAGATCATTGCAGCGTAATAACAGAGGACATTGCCGCTGTACAACAAGTGTAAAACAAGATAACGAGGATTGTATAAATCTCTGTCTATACTGTATCTATTTGTTTCTCAATTTATGTATGTATTTATCTATCGATACAAAAAATAAAATAACAAATAAAACAAGTAACTCAATTAACAAAAAAAAAATCAAGGGCACACCATCAAACTATGCATAAAACAACTTCAGTTAAAACTAAACATACAAACTAATATATATATATCTTAGGATTATTTCTTTTTTTTCTTTAGCTAGGGACGTTCTAGAGCTTCCTGACGCAGCAACTCATAATAACTTGAAGGAAAAACGGCTCTGCTGGGTCGTACTTGCGTCGTCTTCCTGGCTCTTGCGGGGAAGTTCTTTGAGCGTCATGTGGAGATTTTTGGAAGGCCTTCTTGCGGGGACTCGCTTGTGGCTTGTGGAGTGGATATGTGTGGGTGTGTGGAGCTTTTGTGTGGATGTGGAGCTTAAGGAGGGATCACGGGGACTGTGGAGCATTTAGGTAGAGCTTTTTGGCAGATATGGGGATTGAGGGATGTGGGAGTTGTGTGTGTGTGTGTGTGTGTGTGTGTGTGTGTGTGTGTGTGTGTGTGTGTGTGTGTGTGTGTGTGTGTGTGTGTGTGTGTGTGTGGGTGTGGGTGGGTGGGTGTGGGTGTGTGTGTGGGTGTGTGGGTGTGGGTGTGTGTACAGTACGTGGAGACTTATGCAAATGTGGAGGTTATGTATGGATGTGTGTGAATGTAAGACTTGTGGAGTGGATATGTGGGGAACTTTTTTTGTGGATGTGGAGCTTATGGAGAGCTTACGCGGACTGTGTGATATTTAGGTGGAGCTTTTGTGCAGATGTGGATGTCGTGTGTGAATGTGAGGACTATAGGTGGATGTGACGGTTGTGTGTGGATGTGTGGGCTGTGTGTGGATGAAGAAATTATGTGTGAATGTAATGGATACGTACGGATAAGGACTTTATGTGTGAATGTAGAGACTGTATGTGGATGTAGAGGCTGTGAATGGATAGTTTGTGTGGATGTGCGTGGATATGGAGCATCCCAAAGGTTGTGTGCATTTGTTTTGTGGAAGACTGAGTTCATTGCTGCCTCTGGATTTTTTTTTTCTTATTGTGGTGTTATTACTTGCTTTCTTTTCTCTCTCTCTCTCTCTCTCTCTTTTTTTTTTTTTTCCCCGTACATGGTTCTTGCAGCTGCTTCAAGTTTGCGAGGTATCTTGGGGCTTGGGGCTTGCTGTGTTTCTTGAGTTTTGGCGAAATTTACGGTGACACAAGGAGATGCTTATGTCTGGCGAAATAATTGTATTCTGTGATTTTATTCTCTGGAGGATTGTGAAATTTTGGTGTGTACACTCTCTCTCTCTCTCTCTCTCTCTCTCTCTCTCTCTCTCTCTCTCTCTCACACACACACACACACACACACACACACACACACACACACACACACACACACACACACACACACACACACACACATACAGTTTATAAATTCTTTGGCTGCGATGAATTTTTATCTGATGAAGAAAATCGTCCTCCGTAAACTGAAATAACACACAAAGTACAGTATTTCACGTAGTGGCACCGATTTAACACAGCTGCTTTACTGCTCGGGTACACATACTCTATCCCCCGACAGGACGATGGTAAGCTGCAGGAGGAGGGTAACTTCAGCCTGCAGTCCACTGGGTTCACGTTCAGACGAGCTTGGAGTTGGAAGTACTACTGAGCATAACATTAATCCCTTCAGCCTGATACTAAGCTTTCCGTTGTTTCTTGGCTAAAACCGGACAGTTATATTAAAACTGAAAGCTACGATTCATATTATTAGTTTGTAAAGTCTCTCCGAAGTTATATAAATTTATCTGGAGGTAGAAAAAATAATATATAAAAAACGTCAAACTAGAAAAAAGATGTTAATGGTGGTCTATCATTATATTCTGCTATCTTTTCTGTTGTATTTTTTCCTGCCCACACAGTACTCCCCACAGCCCTCACTGGCCCTCCCTCTCCCCTGCCCTGCCCTGCCCTGCCCTGCTTTGCCCTGACCGAGACTGCCCCTTTAAAGTATCACCACCAGTATCCTCTCTTTATTGTTTGGCTCTTGTTCTGCGGAATAAGAGCGTACCGATCACAGTGGACGGAAATAACAACACTTCTTTTTCCTTCCTCTTACTTGTTATTCTTTCACATTTTCACACACACACACACACACACACACACACACCACATTATGTCACATCACCACATTACTCTCTCTCTCTCTCTCTCTCTCTTTCTCTCCCCAAACACACACACACACACACACACACACCTCATCATAATGCGGGTCGTAAGGAGACAAGGAGGATAACACTCTCGCTCTCAGCCTCTCTCTCCTCCCACACTCCCTCCACCTACACACACACCCTCATAATAACCTCTTCTCTCTCTCCCGTCAAACTCACTCTCGTCCCTGCCTTATCACACCCCCATCTTCACCTCTGACCTACATTCACAAATAATGGGTGCATCTATCATTTTACTAGACTTTCATGGGGTTGCCGTGATCCCTTCTTCTGCCCTCATACCCTCACTTTCAGTCTTGCATCTGTCCATTCATATGATCCTTTCCTCTCTCATCACACTCACTTTCAGTCCTCTGTCTCTCTAGCCATATGATCCGTCCATCTCTCATTTTACCCTCATTTTCAGTCTTGCATTGATCCATCCAAATGATTCGTTCTTCTTCCACCATCCCCTCACTTTCAGTCTTCCATCTCTCCATCTATTCATCATCCTTGCCCCACCAGAAGCGTAGGGTCCCGAGGTTAGGCTTTTTAGGTCGGATTCTAAGGCGAGGGTTATCAGTTTCACTCGCCCTTGTGCGACTTTATGTGAGCAAAAAATTCTGACCGCTTCTTGGATGTATACCCTTTTTGGCCCCGTCTGCTTACAGCGCCTAAACCCACTAGACCACCAGGCGTCATTTGGTTATATGGTTACCACCCAGCGTTATATATGATTTCATGAATTACAACAACCGCTTGGCATGTTACCCAGAGAAGAGTCACCTTAAGGTTGCACTATGTCGAGTGAGTGGATGGTGACTAGGCTACCCCATACTACCCCAGTCTACCCAACACAACACAAACTTTCCTTACATGACCTTTACTTCTTCCACAGTCACGATCAGTTTTTCTCCACCTTACCCATATTGTAAGTTTGGTCCAAAAATAATCAAAGATTTATCTTCCTGTACGGCCTAATCTCTCCTCACTGCCATATAATCAGTTCTTTTCTCACCCTCAGTGTTTTCTCGTCTCTTGCAAGTTCAGTTCCACGTATGACATTTTCTCTCCATAATCAGGTCGTCTTTTATCATACCCCAAGTGCTATATGTGTCCCTCATAAATCTGTCTCCACTTATGACCCTCACTCTCCTCTCCATCACATAATCAGTTCTTTTTTCACCTTCAGCGTTTATCTCATCCCACGTAAGTTCCATTTCACTCATATTTATACTCCTCACCGTCATAATTAACTCTTTTCTTACCTTGTTCTTGGTGTTATTCTCATCCCACACAAACTTATCTTCACTTGCGACCTTTACTATCTTCAAAACCATTATCAGTCCATCTCCATTTTATCCTCCAATCACAATTTCGTCTCAGAGTTATCGCAAGGTGATCTTATACGTGTGAAATATTACCCTCATCAACATTAAAATCTGTTCTTCTTTCACCTTACCTTCAGTGTTTTTCTTGTCTCTTACAAACTTATCCTCTCTTACAAGCTTTATTTTCAGCTGCTAAACATTTAATTCTCAGTATAAGGTACCTCTCGTCATTAAGAAGCTCCCTAACACCTTTTCCTAAGCGATTTATTTTGCTTAGTGTCCTCGTCTGTGTTACATAAATCCTTCCAATATCTTCATACTCTGCATAAGTAACGTACTACTTCCAATATCTTCATATTCTGCAAGAGTAACGTACAAAAGGATATTAACCAACCATATCCAAATATAAATCGCTAAGGAAGAGGTGTTAGGGAGCGTCCTTAACCGACGAGAATACGGACTTAAAACGTAATGTAGTAGAGTAGTTTTTAAGAAGTAATGTCAAGATGGAATGACGTTAGTAGCAGATTATAGAGGGGGGGGGTGAAGTGTTTGTCTTAGGAGAGTGAGAGGTTGTTCTTGAGGAGGTACAAAAGACTGACTGTCCTTTTCTGGGGGTATCCCTTACAGAACGCTACCTTTCGCATTTTGTAAAGATAAAAAGGGTCGATAGATAATCTGAAAAGGAAATTTAAAGATAAATGGAGACGGTGACCAAAGGTAGGTAGATAATTTGATAAGCAAAATATATAGATAAATGGAGACAGTGACGATCAGACAGACACTTGGAAAGACAGATAGGACACTGACGTAATAGATGTGTAGATACAGATAGATTAAATAATATCATGATTCTCGTTCTTCCTCTCTCTCTCCCTCCTCGTCCTCCTATTTCTTCCCCATCATCATCATCATCATCATTATCTTGTTGTTGTTGTTGTTGTTGTTGTTCTTCTTCTTCTTCTTCTTCTTCCTCTTCTCCTTCTTCTTCTTCTTTTTTTTTTATCTTCTTTTTTTTTCATCTTCTTCTTTTTTTTTATCTTCTTTTTTTTTCATCTTCTTCTTCTTCTTCTTCTTCTTCTTCTCACCTACTTCCCATTATCATCACTTAACTCACAATCACCCGAAGTCACTGTTTGTTAGTTAGCCAGTCAGCTTCACAGTCCCTCAGTAAAACACAGACTGTATCCTACTTCTTCCCTCGTACACAGCACAACACCTACACCCAATTAGTATACCTTAGACGTGTACAGTGAGGCATTAACAGTGGTGTTCGTTCTCTCTCTCTCTCTCTCTCTCACACACACACACACACACACACACACACACACACACACACACACACACACACACAATCTAAAACACACCTCGCATGTGCACTCTAAAACAAATCTAAACAATACACCCCGCCTCCTTCGCATCCCGTAATCCTCGTCCAGTCACGAAACCCTGGCCTAATACACGAATGGATTGGCGTGTTGCATGCCCGCGTTAGGGAGGGAGAATTACGACGCACGGAAAGATACAGAGGACAGCATTGTTATAAGATTAATCCCTTCAGCATTTATCCCTCCTTCTGTATTCCTTGCCACACGCCAAACGTCAGAGGATATCCTTAATTCTCATAGTCTTAATTCTTCTACATACATTGTAACTACCACCACGATCACCACAACCACTGCAACTTCAACCACAGCCACCGCAACTAACAACCACCATCACAGCCACTGCAACCAACAACCACCATCACAACCACCACAACCAACAACCACCATCACAACCACCACAACCAACAACCACCACCACAGCCACTGCAACCAACAACCACCACCACAGCCACTGCAACCAACAACCACCACCACAGCCACTGCAACCAACAACCACCACCACAACCACTGCAACCAACAACCACCACCACAGCCACCGCAAACACCACAACTATGGCAACCTCGACCACAACCACCACAGCCAAAACAACCCCCACCATAACCAGTGCAACCTCCACCACAACCACCACAACTACTGCAATCTCCACCACAATCACTACAACAGTCATTATAACCACGGCATTTCCACAGCAACCACAACCTCTTCATGAAACAACCATTATTACCACAGGGCAGTGTTAATGTTACCATAAAGAGAGTCTGCAGTTCATCTTCCTTTCTCTTACTGTTTTTTTCCTGTCATTCTTTTTATCTCTTATATATGTATCTGTTTAATATCGATACATTTTGCCACACCCCTAGGAATGGGGTTTTTAAAGGTGTGATGCGCAAAAGTAAATCGCGGAGGAAATGGCGTCACGATATCCCAGAATTAAACTAAGCATACCACCCTCAGAGGAATGCAAGTCGAAACCAGAGGTAAGAGTCATGAGTTATCGGGCTCATTCTACAGTAAATGGCATTGGAGGCCTCGTGACAACTTTTATGAAGCGATTTAGTTTGCTTAATAAATCGTAATAGTCACCTGCATGTTACTTATACCCCAATATCGACATAGTTTGCATCACACGACGACAGGGAACAGAAGTATGTATTATAAATCGCCAAGATAAAAATGCTACGGAATCTCCAACGGCCACCTAAATTACGGCCGATATTCCATCCTAAAAAAGATAATAATAATAATAATGATAATAATAATAATAATAATAATAATAATCTATCTATCTATTGCCAGACGCCTCAATCCCGTTTGGGGTGGCCACAAACAAATCGCTTCCAAGTCGCCCTGTCCCCCGCCATTTCACTCCCCTGCTCCCAACTCACACCCCCCTCTCTCATATACCTCTCCACCCCATCTCTCCACCTCATCCTCGGCCTCCCCCTCCCTCTTTCCCCCTCCACCTCACTCACATACACTCTCTTCGTCAGTCTTTGACCCTCCATCCTCTCCACATGGCCAAACCACCTCAGTGTGTTCCTCATAACGCTTCCTATCACATCCACATCAACACCACAACGCTCCTTTATAACCTCATTCGTCAGCCTGTCTCTCCATGTGACTCCACAGGCTCCTCTTAAATAACTCATTTCCACGGCTCTCACTCTTGACTTGTGTCCTTCCAACAACGTCCAAGCTTCACTTCCGTACGTTAGAGTTGGTATCACAATACTGTCATGTAGTAACTTTTTCACTTCCATGCTCACTTCCCTGTTTCTTATCACTGCTTTCAAAGAACCAGCAACCTTTCTTCCTGCTGTACCCTTTCAAGCACTTCACCCTCCAAACCTCCATCCTTACTCATCACACTACCCAAGTACTTAAACGTACTCACATTTTCCAATTCCTCACCATCCAACCTCACTGTACATTCACTGACTTCACCTCTCTCAAAGACCATCACTTTACTCTTCTCTACATTCACCTTTAGATTCCGTTTCTTACACACTCTCTCAAACTCATCCACCAAGCCTTGCAGCTCCCCTTCGTCTTCACTCAACAACACGGTATCATCTGCAAACAACAATACAGGGAGTTTCCAAACACTATCCTCTCTCACCAGGGCCACTCCAACATCCACTACCCTACCTTGTACCTCTTTTATTACCCCATCCATGTACAGATTGAACAACCATGGAGACATGACACATCCCTGTTTCAACCCAACTTTCAAAGAGAAAAATTCACTTAGTTCACCATCCACACGCACTGCAGCCTTCGCACCATCGTACATACTCTTCACAGCATTCAACAGCTTCCCATCTATTCCATATATTCTTAACGCTTTCCACAATCCTAGTCTATCCACCCTGTCATATGCTTTCTCCAAATCCATGAACGCCGCATACAACTTCTTTCCCTTCTCTAGAAGCTTTTCCACTAAAGATCTGAGAATGAATATCTGATCTACACAACCTCTTCCCTTCCTAAAGCCTCCCTGTTCTTCTCCAACTAATTTCT
The DNA here is from genome assembly GCF_032717465.1 of Coenobita brevimanus. Classification (NCBI taxonomy): domain Eukaryota; kingdom Metazoa; phylum Arthropoda; class Malacostraca; order Decapoda; family Coenobitidae; genus Coenobita; species Coenobita brevimanus. Next base: position 5,678,718 of record NC_136981.1, read on the forward strand.
CTGTTCTTTCTCTAACTCTGTCTATAAGTATCCTACCATACACTTTTCCTATTATACTAAGAAGACAAATGCCCCTATGATTACCACACACTTCTTTTTACCCTTTTCCTTTGTACAAGGGAATAATTATACCTGACTTCCAATCCTCCGGGACTCTACCTTCCTCCCAGGCCAATCTGCACATCTTCCACATCCATTCTACTACTATCTCTCCCCCATGCTTCAGCATTTCACCACACACTCCATCAATTCCTGGGGCTTTCCCTGATTTAACTTTCTTCATTGCTTCCACAACTTCTATCCTACTGATTTCTTCCTGTCTTCTCACCTCCCTCCTTCTTCCAGCCATTCCCCAGCCACTTATACTCGCATTACTTCCATCCTCCACGTTCAACAATTCCTTAAAGTGTTCTCTCCATCTGCTCACATTTTCTCCCTTCTCCACTAGTAATCTACCATTTTTATCTTTCACTCCCCTGCTAACTTCACTTCCACCCTGTCTTACTCTTTTCACCTCTTTCCAGAACATTTTCTTACAGTCCCTCCACTTTACACTCAAATTCCTTCCAAATTCCTCATCCACTCTCTTCTTACTCTCTCTTACTAATCTTTTCACCTCTCTCTTTCTTTCTACATATAACTCTCTCTTCCGCCTCTCAATTTCTTCCACGCCCCTATTTCTCATCCATTCATTGTATGCTTTCTTCTTTTGTGCCACAGCCCGTTTCACCTCTTCAGTCCACCACGCTGTTCCTTGCACCCCCCTCCGTCTTCTCTTCCTTCCACACACCACATCACATGCTGCACATATTTCTTCTGTAAATATTCTACACACACCTTCCACGTCCCCCATCTGCTCCAACTCATATTTGCCCAATCGTTCCTCCACTTCTCTCTTATACTCTGCCTTTTTCTCATCCTCTTGTAACCTTTCCACTCTCCTTGCAACTACTCCTTCCTATCGTCTTTCCCTTCTTCTATTCCTCCATCTTACTTGAACTTTAACTCTGGCCACCACCAAGTAGTGGTCAGAAAGTCCACTCCCCCGACCTCTATAAACTCTTGCATCCAATATACATCTTCGCATCCTTTCATCCACACACACATAATCAATCATTGCCTTCCTTTCACTCAATTCACCACCCACCCTTCTCACCACTCGCCATGTATACCTGTGGATCATTTTATGCCTGAAGAGGGTATTGGCTATCACCAACCCCCTCCCAGCACAAATGTCCACTAACGCACTCCCATTCTCATCTATCTCAGCAGGCACATCCCACTCACCAACTATTCCATCCACCTTCACATTCCCAACTTTACCATTCATATCACCAATCAAAAACACTCTATCATTCCTTCCAAACTTTTCCATGCACACTTCTACATTTGTCCAGAACTCTTCTCTCACTCTTCTAGCACGATCTTGCGTTGGCGCATACACACACACAATCGCCCACATTTGTATTCCAACTTTCAACTTTACCCACACAATCCTTGATCCAACTGATCCATACTGTCTTATGCTGCTCTTCCATCTTTTACTCACAACTATACATACTCCTTCCTTTGCCCTCTCATTCTCACCTACTCCATCACATATACCCCATCCATACTCCCATTCTCTCACACTTTCTCCTCTCCATTTTGTTTCAGTTATTCCACATACATCCACTTTCGCATCCTCAAGCACCTGGACAATCTCTCTCTCTTTCACCTCATCATTTGCTCCCCTTACATTCCACGTTCCAATTGCAATGTCCTTTGTCCGGTCCTTGGTCGTCAACGTTTGGTCAGTCCTTGTCCGAGGCTTATTGTTTGTTTTTTTAGTTAGTTGTTTTCCGGGGAGGGGCACTAACCCTCCGCCAACCCTTTTAGTCGCCTTTTACGACAAGCAGGGATACTGGGGGAGTATTCTTGACAAACCCCCCTACCCCCAGGGGGTAAAAATACTTCATGCCCTCGATAAATCAGAGCTGTTCCCACTACATTATGCAAATGATGTGGTGATACGTAGAAAGGGACAAGCTACTCGTAAAGATCAAGTGCATTCATCCATTATATTACCAATATGCCGGGAATCGAACCCGGGACTCTCAGGTGAGAGCCAGGCGGCATACCACTACACCATAATAATAATAATCAGAATAACATAGGAATTGCGTCCTCGGGCTGAAAGGGTTAATTCTCAAACTATTAACATAGACCGCGTCATTAATCTTCATTATGGGAGGGTATCGTCGCCCTTCTTAAGTAATTAATTATTTTTTTTTCCTTTTTCTCCTGTTTTTTTTTTTTTTTTATCAACAAGTGTCAACCTCCCATTTGCATAATGAGATGTTCAGTCAGCTTTTGTATCGAATAATGATTGCGTCTTGATGAGGGAGGGTTCCTACCTACTAATTCCTTCACTGCTATAATCTCTCTCTCTCTCTCTCTCTCTCTCTCTTAAATCGTCTGAGATGGCAAACGTGAAGTAGAATGAAAGACGCTGCTTTACCTGTGTTGAAGTGGATAAGAAGAGGTAGATGGCTACCTTACTGAAGCTCTAGAGATGCAAGTCAAGTTTGTAAGTACAATGGAGGCGTTATCTCTTATTGCAAAGCTCCTCTCGTTGCAATGAAGTTCTAGAGGTGCAAGTACAGTTTGTAAATATCGAACACTGGAGGCGCTAAATCTGGTTGCAAAGCTACTCTCATTGCAGTGAAGCTCTAGAGATGCAAGTAGAGTTTGCAAACGCACTGGAGGCGCTGTCTCTTGTTGCAGAACTTCTCTCGTTGCACTGAAGCTTTAGAGATGCAAGTAGAGTTTTTAAGTATATTGGAGGAGCTGTCTCTTGTTGCAAAGCTCCTCTCGTAGTAAAGTCCTTTTGAGTGATATATGACAGGTATCACTACGGAAAGGGACAATCATATAGCACTTGGTTTAACGTGATGAAGATCCATATCCCCTTTTAGTTCACTGGGGTGGCCAGGAGTAGTCTGGCTGGATGGTCGACTACTAATTACCAAGGAGATTCATCCCTACCTCATAATTACGGCTAATCAAATTTCACGCCACCATTAATTGGCCTTCCCGTAGCAGAAGTGGCCAGGTGTTCCCAGGTGAAATTAAATACTGAAACTTATATTTGGGTGATTTCTCGTGTGTTTTGGGGAAGGCTTAGTGTTTTCAGAGTCCACCCAGCATCATTTATTCATTTCCTACCCCAGATGCCACAACCACGCCCACACTAGCAGACTGAGCCGTCCCCACAACACAAAAGATACTGTCCCATGAGTTTCCAGTGAAGCTCTATTTACGGACAACGCTCTATAACTCTTAGATACTCAGGGAAGATCTGCTCTGTGCTCTCTCATCCTTACTGAGATATATAGTGTGGGTTTTCAGGCCAACATTCCATTACCAAGAAAGTCATTATTTTACAAGTGTATGCATCTGCCTATTCATTTAATGCCTCCTAAATTTGGGCTTTCAGTGAAAAAATAAAAATAAAACTCTTGATTTGGAGGTAAAAATGTATTGCCAAATGACAAGGTGTGGTTTTTATGTACATGAATTTCCCTCCCTCTCTCTCTCTCTCTCTCTCTCTCTCTCTCTCTCTCTCTCTCTTTCATGGTATGTCCCCCTTTCGTCTTTTGGGGGTCTATGTTATGAAAGTCCACCCTCCATTTTGCTGAATGCGACACGAATATGTGGCACGAAATTACCGCGTATTTCACCTGGCGCTGTGTGATTGCCCTACAGGAGCGAAATTACTCCCTAATCATCCCACCTTTTTCCTTTCGTGTTCCATCACCTTTGTAATTGGGTAATGGAATTTTCATTATGTGTTATGTGTACGTGATTTTACTCAGCCTTGGGGAGACTTAGAACTGCAAGGATTAAAAAAGGAAAAAAAATGTAAATATTTCTCAGTTATGGGGCTATCATTGTGGGGAGAAAAATCTGGATCCATCCTGCAAAAAATATAAATGATGTACTGGGGGGAGGGCAGAGAAATAGCAGGGCAACATGAAGGCGATTTCTTTGTGGCCACCCCTTACGGGATTCAGGAGTCTGGCTATAGATAGATAGATGGATAGGCATATTCTGGTACTGAAGATGACGTTATGAAAATCCACCTAAGCTTCAAGGGAATGACACGAGAATATTGTGGACTTCACGTAGGACTGAGAAAGCCTTGCCAAAAGCTGAAATACCTCCCTAATCATACTACCTTCTTCCTTTCGTGTTCCTTCATCCTTTTAATCAGGTAATTAAATTTTCATCACATTTTTGCCATCTCTAAGTGATTATTTTCTTCAGCTTTGGGAAGACTGACAGAGCTGGGGGGATTAAATAGATCCTCTGATTCTCTCTCTCTCTCTCTCTCTCTCTCTCTCTCTCTCTCTCTCTCTCTCTCTCTCTCTCTCTCTCTCAACAATTTCATCCACAGGCAACAAAAGAAAGACATAACGACGTACACCAACTGATGAGACTGCAGTGAAAATCCACCCTGACTTTAGGTGAATGTGGAACGAAAAAAACTTGCATTTCACTTGTATTTCGCTTGCCATTGTGTGATTTTCTTTAAGGTAGAAAGAAGGAACCCAAGGCCAGTACCGGCAAGAGTGTTCCCTCCAAGAAAAAACATAAACAAGGTAACAGAGAGCCAAATTCAAGATCCGTTCATTTCGAGTCAGGAGCTGAAATTACTCCCTAATCTTTTCACCATTGCCCCTTCGTGTTTCTAAATCCTTATAATCAAGTGGCAAGTGTTTTTACATTTTTTTTTTTTTTTAAGTTCAGACTTTCTATTCGGCTTAGGAGAGACCTTTTTCGAAACTGAGGGGTTAGATCAAGCCTTCTTTAGTTATAATGTTATAGGTTATTTATACAGAGAGTATGGGAATAACTGAAGACAAGAATTGACTGACAGAAGCAAATAATGATGATGATGATGATAATAATAATAATAATAATAATAATAATAATAATAATGATAACATTAAATATCAACCACAATAACATTAACAACAACAAGAAGAACAGCAGCAATAATATTAAAAATGATAATAATAATAATAATAATAACGATAATAATAATAATAATAATAATGATAATAAATCTGATGTCTTTGAGCTGAAGGTAGTAATGACACGTTGCTCTTCCACTTCCTCTGATAAAAAGCTGACTGTGAATATAATACCAGGATTTAAGCTGGAAAATGTGTGTGTGTGTGTGTGTGTGTGTGTGTGTGTGTGTGTGTGTGTGTGTGTGTGTGTGTGTGTGTGTGTGTGTGTGTGTGTGTGTGTGTAGAGAGAGAGAGAAATTATCCTCATATTTTCCTATTTCCTGCTTCTTCGGTTTCCACCAATCTAATCTCCAATTTCTTAAGCCCGAAATGCATTTAACTTTTCCCTAACTTTTAGTCGCTGTCAAACTTCCCCCCCTCCCTCTCTCCCACTCTCTCTCTCTCTCTTTCTCTCTCTCTTTCTCTCTCTCTCACTCACCAGGTCATGTTCCAATATTCTCCCTCCATCACTGTCTCCTTCATCTCACACTTCTCTCTCTCTCTTTCCTCGCCCTAAAAAGCTTCCATTCTTCTTTCGCCTTTTATTCTTCTCCCTTCCCTTTTGTGTTCTCTTTTATTTTACCATATTTTTTCACGTGAATATTACTATTTTTTTCTTCTTTACCTCTCCACTTTCCTCGGACCAAAAATGCGTCCTTGTTCTTGTTTCATTTCTATATTTTCTATGTGCTGTTGCGTTTTTCTTCTTTTTTGTCAATGATGATAACTGGATCTTGTATTCTTGTGGCTCAGTATGGAAAAACAGTTGGATTATATGATTTCCTGGCAATATTTATCTTTTTTTTTTTTTCAGCGAATTTGATGGAGGCATTCTTTTTTTCTCCCACCTTTTTTTTTTTTATTAAATTGTATTTTGTTTTCGTAAATCTTGATAATTTTCTTCTGTTTGTCTTTCTTCTTAACATATTTCTATGTTTGCTTTGGTTATTTGAATTCTGTATACTCCTTCGTTTCCTTTCGCTTGCCAGATATTGAAAAAATATATGTATATATATATATATAGTATATACATTTGTTGTTTCCCTTGTTTCTCAATGCTTTTTATTAGATTAAATCGTGACTCTTGTAAAATTTTCTTTGTCTCTCCCTTTTCTCAGGATTAAAAAAGGTTGAGTTCTTCTCAAGTAATTTTTCTCTTTATATTCTCCTTGTCTATTTTTTCTATAATAAAAAGATAACCCACTCTGCTTCTCCTAATTTTTGTCTTCACTTAAAAAAAAAAAAATCATTTCCTTTACCATGACAATCGTCTGTGTGTGCTAATATATATATATATATATATATATATATATATATATATATATATATATATATATATATATATATATATATATATATACAATAGAGAGAGAGAGAGAGAGAGAGAGAGAGAGAGATACATAGACAGATAGATAGATGTAGATATATACATGCTTCAATACACGCCATTTCTCACATAATGTCATCATCATTATCCATATTATAGTCCTAGTAATCAGAACCAATATGAAATGGTATGTGTTCCTCTCATCTACATTAATGGTGGCCGTTTGGGATGTATGGTCGATTAAGTACAGTCACAGCTAATAGTCCCTTTGTACATCGAGGCCCAGAACTAATGAAGCGACATTCCAACCCGCTTCATATTACTGATGATTTGTGTGGGGAGATCTGCTTTAGATTCATCAAAGTTTTGGGAGAGAATATACAAAAATATTATTATTTTTCAGTTTAGTGAAATAATATAGTACAGACAATATCCAAAGAGAAGCTTCCCATCCTCTTAAAATACTTCTCTTTTATATTCCTGTTTAAATGGAGAGCATTAAGGAAGATCTCTTGTTTTGACAGTTTTGAAGGTTCTTTCTGACACACTCTTGAAAGAAACTATACCAAGTCCATTATAATTTTCATTTCTAACAATAATGCCTATAAAGATCCCTCAATGCCGACAGAGTTTTGAGGGAATACATATCAAGATCTCTAAAATGAGTGAAATTTGAGACTGTATTATGAGATGCTTAATTTGCGAATTTTTTAAATCTGTATAAAACTCTTTAACTTAATAGAATTCTGAAAGTCTTTATTGCAAGATCTCTCCGTCCATCGAAAATTTTGACAGAGTGCATCTCAGATATCAAAATTTTTACTGCTATGGACGTATTACATTAGGATCTATATTTATTTCTCTTAGGGAATTTATAAGTTCTCTCTTTTTTTCTGGTATAATTTTCAGAGTACGAAAGAAGTATTAATCTCAACTGTTCATTTCACGCGATAGTTGTGAGTGTCTGATGAGGCAAAGCGAGAACCACTCCAGTTTTTTTTTCTCTTTCCTTTTCATTTTGGTGGAGCACTAAAGAGAGAGGAGGCGTTCGATTGCCAATACTCTCGATTCGCACCAGTGAGAACCTCGGATATCCACTCGTTCAACCCTTTCTCAACGATGACGTCTCCTCTTACGTTAGTTTTACTACCACTAAACTTTTTTGCAGGTTAGGGTAAAATTTTCTAACTAAAGAGATGCTCCACTAGATAGCTTTCGGTCACCTAGGAAAAAATTTTCGAACCAAAGAATTTATAATAGACGTACTTTTCTTTATAGTCTTTAATCTGGTGACGCATTGTTTTTTTTTTGTTCATTAAATTAATCCACCATCAAAAAATATTCAACTTTAAAATCTTTCATAATGAGCGGATTAATGAAAGACACATCTAATGGTCATACGCCAAAATCTTAATTCATACAATGGAATGCAAATCCCCAATTATCGAAGGTCATTTATGGAACGCCTGTGATTATTACCGATGGTCAATCTGCATTCCATACTACAGGACGCATTAAGCAGCCATATAGGAAGGCCAGGTACAGTACATCATCATCATGGACCCCAAAGATTATTAAAAAAACAAAAAAATCGGAGTCCGCATCCCAGTTTGTGATTTCTCATTAAAGCACACGGCACTATCCCCTCCATTAATATAGCCTTTAAATTGTATAAAATTATCTAGAGACTGCAATAATAGAATACGCCATGGGATTGAAGGGAGAAATTCCTTCGATATTAAGGTTTTTGCATATCTAAAATCGCCTCGGGGTAGCAGGAGAAAGTACAAATTACGTCGTTAGAGTGAATGGGGTAATTTAGAATACAGTATCTTCCTAGTCCTATCAACTCGCACTATTATTATTATTATTATTATTATTATTATCATTATTATTATTATTATTATTATTATTATTATTATTATTATCATTATTATTATTATTATTATCATTATTATTATCATTATTATTATTATTATTATTATTATTATTATTATTATTATTATCATTATTATTACTGCTATTCTCATCCTTATCCTCATCCTCATCCTCATCCTCATTATTATTATTCAGAGTAGATCCAATAACGTCATCCAGAAACACCCCATATATATGATAATTTATATGTTCTCCTTGTTCCATTAATGTACATGCACATCTGATTTATTATTGTGCATGGAGAAGGGGACCTCACTCTGACTCCATTATTCTTCCTCCCCTCCACCCCACCTCCCTAAACCAACCCCTCTTCCTTGTGTGACGATAATAAAATACTGCTTCATTATATTCCTGATAATCCCGACTCCTTTTTA
>NC_136981.1:5692413-5694913 GCF_032717465.1 Coenobita brevimanus
TTCTTACTTCCTAAATATAGAAAATATATCCAAAGCTTAAAAAAAAAAAAAAAGTTTCGCAATATCAGGATACAAAAGAAAAGAAAAAGTCAAGGGCATTAAACTGAGGGAGCTTAATTTCGAAGGTAAGACACATAATCAACATGCAACAATTTACTGCATACCCAGAGACAGAAGTTACCAGCTCACGTAATATACTTAACTCCCCCAAAGCGAGTAAGAGTCTTTTTATTTCATTCTTGATACCTACCGTACAGATGATTTTGTTCAGTTTAAGGAGGACCTCTTGTACTGAAGGCTATAGTTAACCTATCCAGTAAAAAAAAAAATGAACAGGCTTTATTAAACAATCCGACATTAATTACAAGACACACAGAGCACTTCCTGGTAAACTCGAAGACGAAGTACAATCGTGGCGATGAGTATACGTAATATACTTAATGATCACTTCCCTTGATGATAGCATGGACTCTCTCTCTCTCTCTCTCTCTCTCTCTCTCTCTCTCTCTCTGGCACCCACACATACCTGAGATAAACAGCACAGGAATTAGGATAATGAAGATATGGGGGACAGACACTGTGGCAGGATATGGGGTTGTATTTTTAAGTGGCTTTGAAGATTCCCTAACACGTCTCCCACTGCGATTTATTTTGCTCGGTTTAATATTCACATACATGTTATTAACGCAAAATACATTAATATTAACCGTAACACCTTTTCCATAGCGATTCATTCTGCGCACCTTAATATCCTCTTGTATATTATTAATGCAAATTACACTAATAATAAACCCTATCTATTCAAGAAAATATTGTTTAGGCTCTTTACTGATTCAAATCGTTCTTAATCAGAATAAATCGCTTGACGGTAGAAAGAACGCAACGTAAAACACGACACTGATAATAATGATATGATGATGAGGAGGAGGAGGAGGAGCAGGATTGATGATAACGATGATGATGATGACAGTGACGATGATGGCTGATGATGAAGACGATGATGATGATGATGACGATGATGATGATGATGATATTCTCAAAAAAACATCGAACCAGAATGACAAATATAACCAATCCGAAACAATAAGAAAAAATATGATTACTTACGAAAACACAGTAGACTGGTTGACTATCTTATAATCAATATGTAACATTAAGAAAAAAATAGGGTTGTCCAGGAACAATAATGGTAACCTAAGCATCACAAATCTGATTACGATACAGCCTATTTCACCCTACACCCCCATCTGTTACCCAAATGGCCCTATATTGTCAAGACGAAGATTAGGTCACCGAATCTGACGTAAGCTAAAAGATGGTCGTGAGTTTCTTCTGATTAGCTGATGCAAAGGAATATAAACATATATTAGGACAGGAGAATGCTGATACACATGGTTACACACACACACACACACACACACACACACACACACACACACACAAACTCTCTAACATTTTCCGTTCCGTCTATTGACAAAGTGGATTAAAAAAAAAAAGGGAAAAAGGAAAAAGAAATTCAGACTCCGTAAATCTCTTACACGCAGAATCCATCCCGGCCAAATTTAATCGAAGTCCTGAAAGATGAATGGAACAGCAACCATTTTTCACGCGTTGGGTACACTGTCTTTAATAATTTTTCTCCTTTCGTATTTATTCTATTATCTGTTCATTAGTTTATGTGGCCATAGTTGTCCTGCCTTTGGCTATTTGCTCACAGTCTTTCTTCTTCCTCTTCTTCACCTTTACCTTCATCTTCACCTTCAAAATTCATCTTCTCCTTCTTCTTTTTTTTTCTTTTTCTTTCTTTCTCTTTTCTTTCTTCTTCTTCTTCTTCTACTTCTTCTTTTTCTTTCTCTTTTTCTTCCAGACAATTTCCTGTTTGGTTCTATCCTTTTATATTTTTATCGATTTACTTCAAACTCGTTAAAACTGTTAGTTGAAAAAATAGTCACCTTTTTTCTTTTGGGCCTTTCAAAAGGTTTTTAGTGAATCAAAGTTCAAACTACACAAACACAAATTTTGAAAGCCTGTGTTCTTGTATGTTATTTGATCATCATGGTAAGCTGCACAGACGAATTCCATTTTTTATATATATCTCTCTCTCTCTCTCTCTCTCTCTCTCTCTCTCTCTCTCTCTCTCTCTCTCTCTCTCATCATTTTTATACCTTTCTTCTATATGGCATTAAAATAAACTACAATTTACTCTTCTTTTCTGGTCACGACTAGATGAGCCTGAGATTGCAGCAAAAATCGCAGCACCAACAACAACAACTCTTCCTTCTAGTGCAATCCTCCTCCTCCCCCCCCTCCTCTTGTTCTTCTGACACTACTACCATTATTACTATTTCTTCTTCTTGTTCTTCTACTACTACTACTACTACTACTACTACTACTACTATTACTACTACTAATACTACTACTGCCACTACTACTACTTCTGCTTCCACTTCCAGATCATCATCCCTCTTCTCTTCCTCTTCTTTCTCCCCCCAAACCAACC
>NC_136981.1:5699913-5767413 GCF_032717465.1 Coenobita brevimanus
AGTCAGGAATAATCTTTACTAGCTTCACCACATGAGGTCTTAGCTGCAGTCTTTGTTAGAGTCACTAGAAGCGGTTTGTGCTAAAGGTGACTAAATCGTCCGTTGGTAGCAAGAATAAATATACACGTACATTATCATTATGTAGGGATTTAAGGCCATTAGAGTTCGTCCACTTTAAAGTGACCCAAATATTCGTCCCTTTCCAGCTTATTTTTCGTAGCTCAGTAGCAGAAGATGATAATATGGCTTTGCATCCTTTCTGTAGCACCTCTTCGTGGCTAGCATCATGTTCTAGTGCTATTCTGCTGCTAAAACTCACAGCATTTAAGATGGACGGCATGGCAGTTTTAGACCAAGATAATGCGAACAGAGTACAGTGTCCGTGGCTGTATGCTTTACCCTTGTTCATCCTGCAAAACGTGGATATGCCCAGTTCATCCTGTAAACGTGGATATGCCAAGGTTTTCCTGCAAGACGTGGAAATACCAAGTTCACCCTGTCATACGAGGATATGCGTAGTTCATCCTGCAAGCGTGAATATACCTAGTTCATCCTGCAAAACGTGGATATACCAAGTTCATCCTGGATAAAAACATTGAAATATGGAGGCTTTGATGGTTTTAAGTCCCATTGCAAAACGTGGATATACCAAGTTCATCCCGAAAAAAACATTGAAATATGGAGGCTTTGATGGTTTTAAGTCCCATTGAGAGTTATACAGTGACTCAGGCTCAACTCTGCCCAGCCAGCGTCAATTTATTTTTGCCAGGGAAAGAGAGGCTGGATTTAGAGATCTGATGTCGCTGGATTAGACCCCTCAGTCCCATGGTGTCTATACATATTTTTATTTTTTATTGTTGCTATTTCTAAGTAACTTTATTCAACATAGGGGGCATTGAAGAACATAAGATTATATGATGAGAGGATAACTAGCTGGTATATATTAAGCAGCTCCTACAAGAGTCTGAATAAGCTACTAGAATAAGACAAGGATAGCAGAGAAGAACGGCAGGATTAGATATGCAATAACCTTCATTAACACCTTCACGATGAAGTAGTTATTCGTGTCTGTTCATAATAATCTCCACACGACTACAGTATATTTACACTAATAATGACTTAAAATTAGATGCCCTAACTACAACATTCCGTAACTACTCTGGAAACCCCTTAAAATGAGTAAAATCACCTGACAGACGTAAACATATTCTTGATACAGAAATACTCAGTAAACTACAAAAAAATAATAATCGTGCTTCAAGGTTTAGCTAGGATCGACTGAGTATATGTGCATCCCTACAAAATTAACACGTAGGTAAAACTCCCCATTTGGGCAGTCATACCCCGTGCAGACTTTTAACCCTGACAATATACACAGACAAACTCATATGGTTCGATAACACCCGCCGGGAGATATACAGGATTTTAGATCGATGAAATTAATGAACATATGGACATAGGTGTGTAAGAAAAATGGCCCAAACGTACATACATACGTCTCACTAATACACATACAAAAATACGAAAACACGCACACACGCAGGCAGACACAAACACATTTACTCAGTCATACTTACAAACAAGCAAATATCCTCACACACACACACACACACACACACACACACTCTACAACCAAATTTATATATTTTTTCTCTCTCTCTCTCTCTCTCTCTCTCTCTCTCTCTCTCTCTCTCTCTCTCTCTCTCTCTCTCTCTCATGCACGCACACACGCACGCAACTCTGACACTCATCTTCCTCGCCATTTCAACTCCAAAGGAAAGCGGCGGGAGCGAGAATTGCAGCGGTCGTGACTGTTGATTTAATGGTGTTTGAGAGAGAGAGAGAGAGAGAGAGAGAGAGAGAGAGAGAGAATTACGTAGATAAAGACTGGTGCATAAAATATAACATATATGTAAATAAAATAGACATGGAATAAATGTATTGAAAGTGAGAGAGAGAGACGGGAGGTATGCCTGGTGGTGGAGGTGATAGTGGTGTGGAATATTAGGAGGGCAGTAATAGCAGCAGAAGGAGCCTTATCACGGGTTCCGGAAAGTAGATGGACTCTGCGTGTGTGTGTGTGTGTGTGTGTGTGTGTGTGTGTGTGTGTGTGTGTGTGTGTGTGTGTGTGTGTGTGTGTGTGTGTGTGTGTGAAGGGGTGGGTACGACATGTCTTTATGGAATGCCAAGTTGTGGGAAAGAGCCTGTAATAGCCCTCCTTTTCCATCCTTTTCCCTTTCCTTTCCTATTGCCTCTTCCCAGCAGAGCTCAAATTCACCTCTGTTAAATCTCAATACCTCAACATCCTTCCCTTCTCCTCACTACACCATTTACTATTACACGTGCTATACCACTCCCCATTCACCCCATTCTTTCTCTTCCCTTTTCCCTCGACTGCCTTTCCTTACCTTCAATTGTCATCCAAAGACGTACCCTTAACACTTTAACTCTTTTCCCTTACGCAAAATTCATGTACCATTCTACCCTCCATACCATACCTTACATTCCTTCCCCTTGATTTCCTTTCAATGCTCACCTTTAACTTTTAGCTCGTTGTAACACCCCTCTATTACACGTAGAAATATATTTATTTTTTCTTCTGCTACACACATATATTTACCTACCATTCTACCTGCCCCGCCATTCCCTCCATTTCCTTTTCCCTCCTTCTCTCCCCTCGTATTTCCTTCCCTCTTCATCCTCGTTTACAGCAGAGTTAATCTCCTTAAAAATCCAGAATCCCAACAACCTTGCTTTTTTTCCTGGCTATATCAATTAACTTACTTCTCACTCACCATTAAACTTTGCTACGCCACTTCTTATTCCCCTCTCCCTTTCTCTCTCCTTTTCCCTTGACTACCTTTCTTTCCTTTATATTGTTATCCCATTTTAGACGCGACCTTAACACCTTCTCTCCTCTGGTTTACGTAATATATCTACCTTTCTACTCACCTCACCATGGCCTACCCTCCCTTCTCTTTGGACTTCCCTTCCTCAGCCTCTTTCCATCTAGAGCTATTAGTTTCAGCTTCTTATAACACCAAGAATATTTTTCACTCTCTCTCTCTCTCTCTCTCAAGAACACTCATTACCCAAACACCCTCTCCTTCCTTCTTGTCACTCCATTAATTCACCTATCAATACATTTTCCAAGTGATCCCATTTCCCCCCCTCTCCCTTTCCCCTTAACTTTTGCTCCCCACTCAATCTCCATTCTGAGCTAAATTACACTCCACTGTTGCTTTCATCCAATTAACAACCATTCATCTCCCTGCATCATTAATTTGCCTATCAACACTCCAGCTGACATGTTTCCCCCTGTTTCCCTGTCCATTTTTCCCTTGACTTCTCTTCGTCCCAAACTCCCCTTTCTCAGCTCTCAAATACCTCTATCACACTCAGTATCCTAACACCCTCTTATTCCCTCTTGCCACTCCATTAATTCACCTACAGTAACACCTCCCATGCCATATTCCGCTCTCCCTTTCCCCTTCCTTTCCCCTCGGCTTCTCCTCGCCCAGCCTCCATTCTCAGCGCTCAATTTCACCTCAATCCCATCAACTACATGCATAATTGATTTTCCAATTTACCTGCCTTTTTTTCCTTCCTTCCTTCTATACTGATGAGATGGTGTTTTTTTTTTGTGTGTGTGTGTGTGTGTTCCCCTTCTCTCATACACTTGTTCTTTCTTGCAGGTTTCTCTCTCTCTCTCTCTCTCTCTCTCTCTCAGGCAGGAGATAAAATGATACGCCCACTAACGAAGAAGAAACAAAAGACTGCGGGCGACTGAAGAGACAGAAGCTTTGTCTCCCTCCCCCTCCCTCTCTCTCTCTCTCTCTCTCTCTCTCTCTCTCTCTCTCTCTCTCATTTTGATACATTTTTAACCTTTTCTTTAAGTACGCTTTTTTATTCCATCGTATTATTGCTTTTTCAGACTCGCTTACTCAACTTAGAAATTTTATCAAATTGGAGTAAATAGATAAGATATTTATTTACTCTCACTACCAGATGCCTTTGTATGGTTAATAAAGCCGTCTTGAGATACGTATCTGAGAAACGTAAGAGAAAGAAATAACAAGGATTTTAGCTGACTGATGACTTAATAATAAAAAATTGCGATCCATTTTTTCTTTTAGGACATTATCATTTATGTATTTACTTATTTATTTATTTTTATGTTCGTTTCTGGATATGATTGAACTTAACTCCTTTCACAAAAATAGAGACTTAATTTAGCCTATTTCCTTCTCAGCTTCATTTATTTAAGGCTGAAAGCAGTATATAACCCGACCCTCTGAAAACCTATCTCCTATCTTGAATATAAATGATGTCGAGTTGAAAGGGTTTCTGGGAATTATCACACTATTAGTTTCTGAGAACGGTGACAATATTTCTGAGGACGGCTACACTTTACAGGTTTTAATTTCAGGGAACGAATACATTTTTTCATTTCTGAGAACGAATACATTTTTTTCATTTCTGGGAACGATTACGCTTATATTTCTGAGAACGAATACTGTTATTTTTTTTTTTTTCATTTCTGATAACGAATACATTTTTTTTCATTTCTGATAACGAATACATTTTTAATTTCTGAGAACTAATACACTTTTTCATTTCTGAAAACGAATACACTATTAATCTCTGACAAAGAATACATGTTTTATTTCAAGAAAAAATTACTTTTTTTTTTTTCTGAGAACAAACGTACTTCCTAATTTCTGAGAACAAATGCAATTTTAATTTAACACTGAATTTCTCAGAACGAAAGCACTTTTATTACGGGGAACAGTTTCACTATTGCTGTGTGAGAACAAGTACTTTTTTATTTTCTAAGAACGGCTAAACTTGATTTCTGAAAACTATCATATTTGTAGCTTTAGAGAACAATTAGTTTGATTCTTGCGAACGGTCTTTTTTTTTTTTTTTTTTTTTTTGAGAACGATTGCAATTTTATTTTTGTGAGATTCATTCTGCCCTTTATACCTCAATGTCCTCTTTTATCGCATACCTAGTTTACTCACACCCAGCAAACAACAACAACAACAACAACAACAACCTCTCCATATCGAATGCTGAGATATAATTCGAAAAAATAAAATGTTAGCGAGAAAGAAAAGCTCAGAAAATGGAGTGTGTGTAGGTGTAATTTTATCTTATTCTGCCATTAATATAACAAGTTTTCGACTATATAAGAAAGCAAATGTGTTAAGTGGAAATATGCTGACGATAGTAATGTAAAATCTATAACTAACACACAAGAGAATATAATGGGGTGACATGCATAATAAGTCGCAAAGGGAAAGATGTTACGAAGCGTCCTGAGTCCTGACCCACCCCGTATATGCCTCTGTGTCCGAAGACTTATGATAAGGACGAAGGAATGAGGCGCCAATATCCCCCACTCTATATGCAGAGATGAAACTGACAGCCCAATCCCGCAGACATTCGTTCAGGTGCGGTCCCCTTCACTCTCGCTTCCGGATCTGGATGGCGTTGTTGGTGGCGGTGATTTTTATTTTTCATTTATTTACTTATTTATTTATTTTTGAGGGGGAGGATGGATATTTTCGTTTGCCTGGGATTTTTTTTTTTTTTAATTTGACGCTTTTCTCCATCTCCTTCGTCTTCATCTAGTCTCTCTCTCTCTCTCTCTCTCTCTCTCCCTAACTTGAGCTAAAATTGCCGTTTCTCCTACCTTCATGCTGAGTTTCAGCTATAGATCAACACGGAAATGTGATGCTAGTCACGAAGAGGTGCTACGGAGACGATACAAAAACCTCTGTATTTTCCTTTTCGTCACTGAGCTACGTGAAATGCTACAAAAGGCTGGAGATCGACCAAATTAAGGAAAAAGAACTGGGTTATAACAGGATGATTCTACGTAAAGCGCGCGCGCGCGCGCACACACACACACACACACACACACACACACACACACACACACACACACACACACACACACACACACACCTTCTTCTTCGTCTGCTTCTTCTTCTCTCTCCCTTCACCCCTTTACACACACACACACACACACACACACACACCACCTTCTTCGTCGTCTGCTTCTTTTTCTCTCTCCCTTTCCCCCCCCCTCACACAACACACACACACACACACACATACCACCTTCTTCGTCGTCTGCTTCTTTTTCTCTCTCCCTTTCCCCCCCCCTCACACACACACACACACAGCTACCTCATCAGATTGCCAACCTCCTCTCTTCGTCTCCTAATCCGTGTTACGACATCGGAAAATCTAATATCTCCATCCTTCAGCCTGTTACATCACCGGGAAGTATAAGGCCAATTTGTTACCCTTCCTTCCAGCTCTAATACTCGTTGCGTCATAGTCACGAGGAAGTGCCCGGGGGTGGGGGTGATGTGCCCCTCTGCCGTGCTTGTAAATATGCACTGGAGGACTTGATGTAGTAGTGTTTATGTGTTTTTTTAATGTTTCGTCACACTCACCGGGGCGACAGAATACAAGGAGTGTCTCTAACTGTGCCACTCACTCATTCATTCACTGATTCACGGAATCACTGTACCGTTTTGAAGGGTGGTGTCTAGGCCTTATGGGGCTGTGTTTTGACTGACGGGGGCTTACATACATACATACATACATGCAAACAGATATACACAATACCGTACATAAGTATTCGTCAACTGGTGCGTCGCGCCAGAATAGCCATAAATGATACATGCATACATACGTGCATACATACATTCATACATGCATACATACATTCATACATACATACACAAAAATATACAGGCATGTGGTGTGGACTCACCTTTCCCTTTCAGAACGAAAAATATAAAAAGTCCTCGAAGCAAAATGGTGAATGGGTCAATAATGATACTTTACTGTTCAGATTCAAAGTCTCACCTGAATTTAATCTAGTCAGTCTTGTGGTATATTTTCTAGTCCATTCTATTTTATTGTAGTATATTCCAGATAATGCTGACTTCGAACATTTTTTTCAGTTTTGTTGACAGGCTTTGAAGTGAAGGGGTTAAAAAAAAATCGTAAATTTAACACCTCCAGTCTTAAAAATCTATCCTAAAGTGAAGAAAATCGTCTGGAGATACAATATAAAAGAGGTAACTGGATTTAAGGGGTTCATAAAATCGTCTGGAGATGCGAAAATACAATGGAAAAATCGTTCCTAACAGCGAGGGGGTTACGGATTAAGCATAGCGCCGTTATTGCTAACTGTATATTCATTTACATATATAGAACTGTTATGATGCTAGGGTTAGTGGGGCTGCAGGGAGGGAAAGGGAAGTATTCAGATCAAATGGGGCCTGCAAAGTGCCTAGTGAAATGGGCCATGGATCCATTTACTCATTATCGTACAATCACACACAAATAGTCACACAAATACAGTCATAAATACATTCAACCAATTACAGTCAACCAAATAGCCACAGAGTTGCATACACATACACTGCTTACATTCAACACAAAAGTTAATTGTATACACTGGTCTCATCAACTCCACTCCTCTTACTGACTCCCTTTAACCTTTCTCTTATCTCCTATCATTGTTTCAATAGTCAATGCTTTTCTGAACTGTCTAACTGCCTCGGTTCCTCATTATGGCGGATGTGCAGCGCCCGTCCATCAACTTACTCTCACCTAACTACTCTACCTACTCCAATGGAAAAGTTAAGTTATATACCCAAACATTTATTCATGTAGTTGGGGAACTCTGGAACTGTCTTCGTCAGTCTGATATTTGCTACGTCTATCTGTGAATCGAATCTGTACATACAGAATGCGTCTGAATATCTCAAAATGACCAGATGTTAATTTTCTTGGAGACAATATTGTTTTGTACAAATTATTCTTCTTTTAAGAGGCTCATTCATAGCTGCATGCACTGCCAATCATTAGAGGCCTTCACACATAAAATTACATGGACACATACACACCAAGAAATAAAAATTTGCCTGCTGTTGGAGACAAGCGCTTTTGAAGACTATATATATATATATATATATATATATATATATATATATATATATATATATATATATATATATATATATATAATATGAGAGACAGAGGTTGATCAGCAGGAAGTATGTAAGTCCGTAAGTTTAAGGCGAGTCCCGGAATGATAGAGAATTAATTTGAGTGCGTCGGGAATATTCCAACTTTCGTCAACAGGTGAGCCACAGCTGGAGAAATTTCTGGGGATATTTTTTCTGAAACTCTTACGGAACCTAGGAGTACTTGGGGGAAACTTCTGGGATTAACATTTCTCTCTCTCTCTCTCTCTCTCTCTCTCTCTCTCTCTCTCTCTCTCTTCCCAATTTTTTTTGGGGGATAACGTAAGGGATATTTCCTGGAATTTACCGAATTACTTAGAACTCACCTGTATTGAAATTTAAAGAGGAATTAATGAGTTTATATATAGGAGAGAGAGAAAGAGAGAGAGAGAGAGAGAGAGAGACCCTACTCGAACCCCGGGCAACAGTTCAATCTAATCTTGTACCAGCCCTTCCGATAACGTGAAATTGGCGACCCTTGTGTGTACTACAGCCTTCCTGCACACTTAACTTTCACTTTTTTTTTCTTAATATCTTGACCATTTAAGTCATCTTAGGAGAGACGCATCTAACTGGGGGGGTTAGAAAGAGCCTTCAGTAACTCTTTCATGTCTAGACTCTTTCCTAACCTGAATTAAATCCTTTGATGGAAGCTTGACTGAAGTACAAAAAATAAAAATTTGACGAAATAGATATAAATGCGACTGAGTGGAATTAAAATGCAGGAATAAATGAGTTTGACTAAAGAAAGAAATAGGTAATAACTTGGGCTATTTTACTTATGTTACGAGGAATGTCCAATAGTACAGACGCTAATTAAGAGTCGCCATTATTTTCCTAACCCTTTCAATTTCAACATTTCCCACTCACCTTACAAAAAAAAAAAAAAATAATAATGTGTCGATAAGAATCGACTCAAAAATACGACGTGGAAGTGCAAGCGTTAAAAAAAGAAAAATGACACGCCCGTCGGAAGAATCCAGAAGCTTCAGGGAAACGTATTCTGAAACGTGAAGCCTCGGAGATAAGGTGCACTTGAGTTTCAGACGAGGCGGGCAGAGGGATAGGTTTGGGATGGGAGGGTTGAGAAGGTGGAGGATAGGTAGGGGGTTGCGTGGGAGGTTAAAGTGGTGCGGGAGGTGGCAAATCAGGAGGGCTTCGGGTAAGGTGGGTAGGTCGTGGGAAGAGGGTGAGGGGATAGGTTGGACTGGAGGGTAGGCTGGGGGATCATGGGTTAGGCAGGAAAATTTGAGGGTTGGAAGGTAATGGCAAGCAGGAAATCGCTGGTCAGGGGGTGGGGGGTTGGTTAGGACATGATGGATAGACCGAGGTGAAGAGGTAGGTAGGAGGGTAGGTTGGAGGGTCGGGGGATAGGTTGGAGGGTCGGGGGATAGGTTGGAGGGTCGAGGAGTAGGTCGGAGGGTCGAGGAATAGATCGGAGGGTTTAGGGACTGGTCGGAGGATCGAGCGGTAGGCCGGAGGGTCGGGGAATAGATAGAAAGGTTAGGAGGTAGGTAGGAGTGTAGATCGGAGGATAGAGGAGTAGATCGGAAGGTCGAGGGATAGGTAGGAGGGTCGTGGGGTAGATCGGAGGGTTAGGAGGTGAGATGAGGGGGGTTGTTTGGAAGGTCAGGAGGGGTGAGGGAGCCTGTAGCCATTGTCCCTATCAGCTATCAAGATAACTCGACCCACAGGAGAAATCGAGGCCGGAACGCTACTCACTTTGGACCCAGGAGATGGTACCCTGGAGGCCAGTTTACTGATGGGTATACTGTACAGGGAACGGCAGGGGGACTCACTGTACTCTGTCTGTATATTCTGTCTGTTCATGTATACCAATGGGTTCTGAACGTGCTCTGTGGAGGTATTTGTATTTACTCTTTATGTACTATGGCTCTGCTCTATCCGAACATATACTCTTGTGAGCTAGGAATGTGCTCTGTCTATAATGGCCTTCGTATGTACTCGATATGTACTCTGTCGACGTATTACAATGTGCCCTGAATGTACAATGTCCATCAAATTGTTCCTATGTGCTCTAAGTGTACTCTTGTCTGTCAAAGTAAGACAATGTGCTCTAAATATTCTCTGTTTCACCCATGTGTTCTAGTGTGCTCTAAATGTACTCCATTAATCGTTTTCTATTTATCGTTTTATTTCTATGTACTCTATCTACGAATCACAATTTATTTTAATGAACTGTCTCGAGATACTGCAATGTGCTACACTGAATGAACAATACTCTCTCGGTCGAGGAAATAATTTGTGCCTTCGTTGTACTTTCTCTCGTTATTCTGATGTACTCTGAATGTACTCCGTTCCTCCAGTAATTGAAGTACTACTCTGAGTGTACATTTTTTCTCGTGGTACACCGAGGTGTATAATCTTGGGTTCTTTTGTGTACAGATAATGGATATGAAGGAAGAAAAAGATGGATTATAAAAAAAAAAATGAATAAGATAAATAGACTGTTGGAGAGAGAGAGAGAGAGAGAGAGAGTGTGTGTGTGTGTGTGTGTGTGTGTGTGTGTGTGTGTGTGTGTGTGTGTGTGTGTGTGTGTGTGTGTGTTAGGTACTTTAAATTCGGTATAAGTAATGGATGTAAGGAGTGGTATCGACAGGTGAGGTACACATGATGAGATGACACGAGCAGGGAGGGGTGCTGGAGTGTGTGTGTGTGTGTGTGTGTGTGTGTGTGTGTGTGTGTGTGTGTGTGTGTGTGTGTGTGTGTGTGTGTGTGTGTGTGTGTGTAGGGTGGTGTGGTGTGATATGTGATGTGATGTGCTGTGTTATAGTGTGGTGAAGTGTTATGCCCTGTGCTGTGTTGTATTCTGCTATAATGTGATACGATGCGACGAAATACGATGCGATGTAATACGATAACATACGATATGGTGCGGAAAGGTGTGCCTCCCAATTACCGCTCTGACGCTTACCTCTGTGTGCGAGACGAGGATGATGATAATACCGAATGAAGCTGAATGTGACAGGGACGAGGTGGAGTGGGTGGGAAGGACGGGGAAGGGAGAGGGTAAAGTAGGTGTGGGGGGAGAGGGAAGGTTCGTGTGGGTGGGGGTGCGTTTGTATAAGGGGGGAGGGTGTGTGGGAGGGTATGTGGGTGGGGGGTAAGTGTGTGTGTGTGTGTGTGTGTGTGTGTGTGTGTGTGTGTGTGTGTGTGTGTGCTTATTCGTTTTTGACCTAGCTGGCATAAGGTTAAGGATCAGCTGAGGATGAAGTAACTCGAGTTTTTAGAAGATCAGTTCAAAGGTCAAGGTCATATGGCAAGGTGAACTCAAGCAGTTTTAGCCCGACCTGGACCAGACTTGGAAGGGTTGATGATCAGGCAAGGAAGACATACCATTTCGAGAACAATAGGTCATAGGTCACAAGATTCTGCACAATGACCACTGAGAGAGCTCGGGTGTTGCGCTCTCTGTGTGCTCTTTCTTGTCGGCAAAATAGAAATCATCAGGTAGGGGCAAGAATCCGGTATATAAGACGTCATCGAACTGAAAGGGTTAAACTGAAAAAAGTTATTCATACATGGATAGCCGTGTGTGTGCATAATGAGGCAGCGGCAATACAGTTATACTTACAATCTCTCTCTCTCTCCGTCTCTCTGTCTCCGTCTGTCTGTCTGTCTCTGTCTCTGTCTCTGTCTCTCTCTCTCTCTCTCTCTCTCTCTCTCTCATAAACTAAATAAAGAAAGAGTATATATACAGAGAAAACAAAGAAGCATAATGGAGAAAGAAAAAGGAAGAGAAAGTGAGAAGAATGCCACTAGGGGAGGGTGACAAAGATGAAAGAGACTGTGTGATGAGAGAGAGAGAGAGAGAGAGAGAGAGAGAGAGAGAGATTGTACAACCAAATTGAAATAATCATTGCGTCATCGTTGTGAAGGAGCCTAGCGTATTATCTATCTGCTTAGCTAGTTATTGCCACTATTCGCATGTATTCAATATGGACGGTCGGTCGGTATTAGTGCTGAAGTGGTGACATGTGTTGGTGTGTGGCATCGGGGCGGAATGACAGGCCACAAGGAAAAGGCTGACAAAACTATACACACACACACACACACACACACACTCTCTCTCTCTCTCTCTCTCTCTCTCTCTCTAGGGAAGCATGTGAGAGCTAATGCGTCTCAATTAACCCTCTAATTTTCCTTATTGCCCTACTAATTTACTCTACCCAAGACTAGACAACCGTATAATATTAGGTCGTGAGTCAGAGGGGGCCTGAGAGCGTTACTATTCTCTTCACCAGTTTTCTCATGGGCCCGTATTCTTGTCAGGGTAGCTCCCTAAGAACTCTTCCTAAGCGATTTATTTTGCTTCTTACACATTGCCGTCCTCTTCTGCGTCATTTGAATCATTCTGCTACAACCATTTTCTCCATAAATAGCATATTAATTGATATTATCCAACCTTTTCCAAAAATAAATCGCTAAGGAAGAGGTATTAGGGACTTCCTAAACCAACCAGAATAGGGACGTACGCGTTAAAGAAAAAAAAATGGGTGGTTTGTAAATAGCGTTTCACTGCAGACACACCCGGTGGTATCTTATGTGTCGCGGTTCAGTCTGCTGGTGTGGGCGTGGGTGTGGCAGAGGGCGTAGGGAATTCGTAAGTGATGCTGGATAGACATTGATATAGTTTGTTCACTTAAACCTGGCCCACGCTTTATGAGCTGAGTGAGGGCAGAAGACAGTGATACAGCTCTACATATTTCCCATTGCACTTCTTCGTGACTAGCACCATATTCAAGGGTTAACCTCTTGCTACAGCTCAGCATTCAAGATAGAGGACAATTTTAGGCCGATTTGAGGTGAACAGAGTATAGCGCTGAATGAGCCGTCCCCGCAACACGAGAGATCACTAACTTGAGAGGAGGAAGAGAGCACTATATGAATCACCTTGTTAAAAAAAAAGTCATCGAACTGAAGAGGTTGTAAGATTAAGCCACGGGATGCAGCAGAAGTGAAAGACAACTAAACATTTTGATAAGTAAGAAGAGCAAAAAATACAAGATATATTCTAAAGGAACAAAACAACCTCATTAACACTGTTTTTGGAAACCACGGATGAGAGAGAGAGAGAGAGAGAGAGAGAGAGAGAGAGAGAGAGAGAGGAAACAAATACCTGCAGCGAGAGAAAAGAAAAGGATCGAGTGCTGACGTGAGAGTGGAGGGGACTGAAGAAGGAGGGGAGAAGAGGAGGAGAGGAGAGATAAGGGGAGAAGAGGAAGGAGGAAGGGAAGAGAGGAGAGACGAGGGGAGAGCTGAAGAGGTACTAGGGAAGAAGAAGAAGAAGAAGGAAGAGCCGAGGGGAGAAGAGAGAAGAGAGGAAAGGGAAGAAGAGAGGGGAAAAAAAAGTGAGAGGATGAGCAGTGGAGACAAGAAGAAAAGAGAACAAGGAAAGCCCGAAAAGACAAAATGTTAAATAAAAGGACTATTTCAAGGAAGGGAAGAGGAAGAGGCAGACAACAGAGATGAGGAAGAGGGAAGGAGGAAGAAGCTGAAAACAAAGAAAGGAAAAGAAGAGGGGAGAAGGAATAGATAGGAAACGAAGAGTAGAAGAGAAGGAAGAGATGGAGAGAAAGATGATGCTGACAACGAAGAGAGGAGGAGGAGGAGGATAGAAGGAAGGGGATAACAATAAAGAAAGAAATTGGGAATAGGAAGACAAGAAAGTGAAAAGGAGAAGATGATAATGAGGTGAAGTAGAAGAAGAAGAAGAGGAGAAGGAGGAGAGGAAGAAGAGATAAAGAAGGAAGAGAAGGAGAAGGAATGGAAGGAGGGAAGGAAGAGGCTGACAAAGAGAGAAGGACTGACATGAAGCAGCCCATCTCTGGCCTGCTGGAGATATATTCAGCATAATACATTTTTCTTCATCTCCCTGCTCTCACGCTTCCACACTCCTGACTCTCACTACCTCACCATGGCTCTCTCTCTCTCTCTCTCTCTCTCTCTCTCTCTCTCTCTTTCACACACACACACACACACACACACACACACACACACACCACTTAATTCAAACAGCTCCTTCCTCCCTATAAATTTCAATGGAGAGACAGACAGACATGTATTATTATCTGTTGCCTCCTCCCCCCCCTCTCTCTCTCTCTCTTTCTCACCCAAACACTTAACTCTCTCCTCTCTCGCTCTCTTCTTCCCCTCTCACCTGCAAGAGAGGAGAAAATGGATTAGTCGTGTCGTTTCATCTCCTCCTTAGTCCGTCCCTGACACTCGCTCTCCCCCCAGCACTCGCATAATGGGACCTATTCTCCTTGGTTTACATTAGAAGAGGCGAGGTTTGGTTGGATTATTTTGGATTGGGTTGGTTTAGGTTGGGTTAGATTAGCTTAGTTTAGGTTACACTTGGTTAGGTTGGATTTGGCTTGATTAGGCAAGATTTGGTTAAGTTAGGTTGCGTAAAATAAGACAGGGCTTGGTTGGACTTGCATGGGATGGGGTAGGTTGGGTTAAGCTGGTTAGGTTGGGATGAAATGATGTGGGTTGTGTTCAAATGGGATGAGATGGGATGGTTTGGTTTGGTTTGGTTTGGTTTGGTTTGGGTTGGGTTGGGTTGGGTTAGGTTGGCTCGAGTAGGGTTGGGTAGGTCAGGGCCAAATAAAGTTGATTTTGGTTAGGTTGGATTGAGTTGGAGTGTGTTGGATCAAACTGGTTTTCACTGGATAGGAATATGATGAAACGGGATGGTTTGGGTTGGTCTGGGTTTCATTGGGATGGGATGAGAAGGGATGGGATTATGCATGTAAAGATGGGCTCGAACGAAATGAATTGCACACACACCCACCCAAACACACACACACATTAAAAATGCATAATGAAGAGAGGGAGACAGACAGACAGACAGACAGATATGTACGTGTGTGTGTGTGTGTGTGTGTGTGTGTGTGTGTGTGTGTGTGTGTGTGTGTGCTAGAGTATGAAACACACTACACAGCAATATTCCTCAGAAGTGGTAAGATCAAAAGCCTAATACACTTGACAGCATGAAAACTATATACTAACGAACCCGACCAAAACAAGGTACTCATCATATTATATTTTCACCTCATTCACCTTCGACCTTAATGGCTTTACCTGTCTAGTTAGAGAAAATTTAGCTCTCCCATGATCGCGTCTCCTGTGATGTTTTGTTCTGATGGTTTTGTACAACTGAGAGAGAGAGAGAAAGAGAGAGAGAGAGAGAGAGAGAGAGTCATAGAAATTTGAAAATGGTAAGTCACTGTTAACGAAGTCTTCTGCTTGAGTACAATGTTTCTAGTATTCTCTCCATGCTACAATCTGACGATTTTATTGAGAGAGAGAGAGAGAGAGAGAGAGAGAGAGAGAGAGAGAGAGAGTCATAGGAGCCTGAGAGAGTTATAATAGCTCTAGATATCGATAGGGAGTCCGTAAGCTGCTACGATTTTGCTTATAAATAATGGGCATTTCAAAGATCCAGTACCTTCAATCAGAGAACACATTTTTTTTACTACATTCTTCTTCTATCCACACATTTTTATTTTTATTTAGAGCAACATTTTAAACTGGAGAGGTTAGATATAGAGTTTTCACTGTTCCCTTCACTGTAAGAGAGTCCTTTAAATTGAATAGAATCGTTTGGTGGAGGCTTAAAGTAAATTAGCAAAGACAGAAGGCAAATATACGTCATTAGAGTCTTTGGATTAAAACACATGCAATTACAGACGAGAGATCACAGACAGACTCGACCTTGACTTGGGTAATTAGTCTCTCTCTCTCTCTCTCTCTCTCTCTCTCTCTCTCTCTCTCTCTCTCTCTCTCTCTCTCTCGCCTGACGCTGCATCCTTTGAGGGGTGGACTCAGCATTTCAAAGGTATATTTCCCCGCAGCAATGAACCCCATCAAAGCTACTGGAAGAGGTAATGACAAAATTCTTAAACATGAAAGTGGTTTAAATGAGTCACTGATTGGCTGCTTTGTTGTCACTCTGTGTAAAGGACGAAGAGGTGAGGTGGAGGAGGTGAGGTGGAGGAGGTGAGGTGGAGGAGATGAGATGGAGGAGGTAAGTGTGAGGAGGAGGTGAGATAGAGGAACTGGGGTGGAAGGATGAGGAGGTGAGTTGGAGAGAGATGAGATGAGATGGAGCACGAGGTGACGTGGAGCAGGAAATGAGATGGAGGAGGAGGTGAGGTGGAGGAAGAGGTGCGAGTGATGAGAGGTGCACATTGGCAAGTCTGTTATTGTGCCACCGAGACCTTTTTTTTTTTTTTTTTTTTTTTTTGTTAACCTTTACCTTTCGATAAGATTTTTTTGTATTTATCTTCTCACTAATAATAAATTAAACTTTCTGTACTCAGGTGATCGATCATTTTACAAAGAAAACTATTGCTGTTCGTGCATTTTTTCCCCTAACCGCAAATAAATATAGACAGATAATGTAAATCACTTGTTGTTTAGCGTTTATTTGTAGCCTATGCTGTGATGATAAATTAGCAACAAACATCCACGACAAATTACTAGAGGATATTTTTAACCCTTTCGTTTACTTTTTACAGAATGTTAATACCGAAAAAAAAAAATATTTATTTGTATATACTGTATGATTTTGTCTAAGCATTTGTATGTGTGTGTGTATGTGTATGCATGTGTAAAAGTCTGTGTGCACTTATTCGTCTCTATATGTAGGTATATATGTCACTGTTGGTGTATGTGTATGTGTGTGTATGTGTAGTTTGTATACTGAAATGCCTCTACATGTTTGTGTGCGTGTCCAATTGTGAGTATCAAAATGCATGTATGTATGAATGTGTACTTGTGTATGTTTATGTGAATATGTGTACTGTAATTATGCGCCTCTACATGTTGGTGTATATACCCTAGTGTTCGTGACCGAGTGCTCTAGACAACCATGGTTCGTGCTCTCCTCCTGTCAGCTCGTTAAGCGTTAATTACTGTACTCTGGCTTCGTCCTTCTCACTCCTACACTCTCCCTACTTCTCTCCCTCTCTCCACTTCTCTCTTCTTCATACCTCTCTCCAATTTAGGTTTCTCTCTCCACTTCCTGTCTCCATTCCTCTTTCTCCCATACCTCTCTAAATTTTTTCTTTCTTTCCACTCCTTACTTCCCTCCTCTCACCTTCAAGCTTATCTCCAATCTTTCCTCCGCTTGCTGTCCCCGTTCCTCTTTCTCCCAAACCTCTCTCGTTTTTCTTTCCTCCCTCCATTCTCTACTTCCCTCCTTCTCTCCACCCTTCTTTCTTCTATCTCCTCCTTGTTTCTACTTGCCTCCTTCCCTTCCTCTTTTCTCCTTGCTTTCCTTCCTCCTCTGTCTTCACTGCCTTGCTTGTCCTCTTCCTATCTTTTGTTTCATTTCTCATCTTTTTCTCTCACTGCCGTCCTTCCTACCAGACCATTCTTCCTTTCTTCCCTCCCTCCTCTCTCCTCTCTCCCTTCCCTACTAAGCTTTCCTTCACTCCCTCCTTCACTGTTTCTCGGTATTTTCTTTTTCCTATTCAACTTTTCCTTTTCTTTATTACCTTCCTTGCTCCCTCTTTCCCTGTAGTCATTCTCATCTTTCCTTTCTTTCCCCCTATCTCCTCCCTCATTCCTTTCATACTAAGCCTTTCTTCCTCCCTTCCTTCTCCCCTTCATCTCTCCCTCTCTCTGCATTCCTTCTTGATTTCCTCTATTTCATGTCCCTCGTCTCTTAATTCTCTTTATACAACCCTCTTCCCTGCTCCTACTCCTTCCCCCGTCCTTCGTCCTTTACTTAACTTTATATTTCCAAAATCACCTCCCGCTACGCAATTCAGTTCACAGGGAATAGAGACAACTATTTTTTCTTCTATCTTTTACGATAATCCCTAAGTCGTATTAACACGAAAATCGATATGCAAATATTTTACAGATGCATTTTGATATTTCCGAAATGGACTCTGGTTTTTCAGATTACACCACTCTGAATGGAATTCAATGAGTTATATTTATTTATCCTCTTTATTGATTTATTTATTCCATATTAAGCCTACACTCTGGACAAGCACATCAACAAACAATTAATTTATCGAGGAACAGCTAACATTTTCGAAATCAGATTTGTCCCTACATTTTATTCTGTTGTGATTGAAGTTTCAGTTGTGTATTTATTTTACCTGTTTTTTTAAGTCCTTCACTCGTAACATCCACATCAATATACAAATAATTTTTCCAGGAAGTTCTACCATTTTCGAAATCAACTTTGGTTTTGCAATTAACGAGGCTCCGATTGAAGCTTTATCAGATCTATTTATTTTGTTGTCCCTCTCTTTTGTCACCGGGTCCCCGTCAAAGCTGGGAAATAATGGCATAGACAAGCAGGCAGGATGTGGTGGGGAGGAGGGGGAAAGGGAATGGAGGGAAGAGGGGAGGGAGAGAGGGAATGGAGGGAAGAGAGGAGGGAGGCAGAAATGGGAGGAGGGGATAGGAGGGCTAGATGAGGGGAGAAAGACTAGAGGTAGAGGGGAAAATGAGTGGAAAGGGAAGGGAGGAGATGGGGAACAGAAGGGGATTGAGGGGAGGAGTGAAGTTTAAAGGAGGGGGAATACAGAATGAAATGAAGTGCAGAGGAGGGGAAGAAGAAGGGAAATAGGAAGAGAGTAGAGTGGGAATGGAGGGTAGAGGGGTAGACGTGGTGGAGAGGGAAGAGGAGGAGGTAGGAGAGGTAGATGAAGGGGGAGGGAAAGGGGGGGTGGGCAGACGTGGTGGAGAGGGAAGAGGAGGAGGTAAGAGAGGTAGATGAAGGGGGAGGGAGAGGGGGGTGGCATAACCATTGTGGCTTTGGTGTTTAATGAATAAATTTTCCATCAGTATTGTTGTTTGAGTCGAGAGTAGTTGATGATGGGAGTGCGTGCGTGTGTGTGTGTGTGTGTGTGTGTGTGTGTGTGTGTGAGAGAGAGAGAGAGAGAGAGAGAGAGAGAGAGAGAGAGAGGACTGAAGGTAGTGGTGTATGGTGAGTGAGCAAAGGATTGGAAACAACATTCGAAGGTAAATAAATATTTTTTTTTCATTAACGCGATTAATATTGTAATCATCATCATCATCATCATCA
Source organism: Coenobita brevimanus (assembly GCF_032717465.1). Lineage (NCBI taxonomy): Eukaryota > Metazoa > Arthropoda > Malacostraca > Decapoda > Coenobitidae > Coenobita > Coenobita brevimanus. The sequence continues at coordinate 5,719,048 of NC_136981.1, forward strand.
CCATAACACTATTTCTGTTTTAATAAATGGTGTGGATTAAATCCTGATGAACTATACAGTCTGTTGGTAGGAAATACAAATAAATTAAAAAGAAATTAACAAATAAATAAATAAATAAAATCTTAAATACAGTGAACTATGTTTTTCATAAGCGTTCGGTCATTACGAGACGATTTCGTTAAGTTTAAAGGGAGTCACGTCTAGTGAGGGACTAAGTGAAAGCCTTATTCAACTCCTTCAGTTTGAAAAATCTGATTTAATGTGAAAACTACAATCGTCTAGAGATAGTAAGAATTAACACACACACACACACGCACACACACACACACACACACACACACACACACACACACACGATTGATGAGGTTAAATGAGACTGATTCTAATCGTTTCCTTTCAAGATGGTTTTTCTGCAGCTGACTTAAATCGCCTGTCCATTGAAAAAAAAAAAAAATCTTTCAGTGAGGTAAAAATCAAAGCATTCTATTGACCATGAGAGACACTTCTAATTAATTTCAAAGCATGTTAATTGCAAGCGTAATTACAGGTAGCAAACTCAATTAAGGTTCGTCATTAGTCTCCACACCTCTAATTATTCAGTGTACTTTTTGAGGCAGGTTTAATTAACTAGTGGAAGTAGAAGGGTTGCTGGAACTCAGGGAATGTACTGCTGATTCTATGCTAAAGCCCCGGAATTGAGAAAAAGTATTGATTATTCTTTTATTATGGACATTTAAAATTCTCTCTCTCTCTCTCTCTCTCTCTCTCTCTCTCTCTCTCTCTCTCTCTCTCTCTCTCTCTCTCTCTCTCTCTCTCTCTCCACCCCTCCATTCACCTCCCCTCCCCTCCCCTCCCCTCTCCCCTCTCCCACCACACAAACTTCTTCATAAAACCGTATAATCATCTCATCACCGACTCATCGACTAAATTCCTGACTTTCCACACCCCAGCCTCCCCTAAAGTCCTAATTCAATATAAGTTTACATAATAGCGATTTCTCCCGCTTTTTTTCTCCCCTTCCCTTTATCTGTCCCCTTTCTAGCTCATCTCCCCCTTTCTACCCCAGTGATCTCAGTTTCCCCTCGTCTCTCCTCTCCCCTTCTCATTCCTCGCCTACCACATTATTCTTTCTCTCCTTCTTCTTATCCCTCCTTCCCCTTCTCCTCCTCCTCCTCCTCTACCCCTGCCCTCAACGCTCCATATCAAATTCATTCCCTCATCTCATGCTTCCCCTTCCAGCTCTTGGTGTTCATAATATTTTTCTCTTATCTTCTTTTCTTTTCCCTTTCTTCTTCTGTCTTCTATCTTCTTCGCCCTTCTTACTCTTCTCCTTCTCCTCTCCCTCCTCCTCTTTCTTCTCCTACCCCTACTCTCGCTCGTAATCTCACTCCACTCCTCTCCTCTCTTCCTCTCCATTCTCCTTTTCCTCCCCTCTCCTATCTTCCTCCTCTTCTCCTTCTCCTGTCTTCTTCCCCTCCTTCTCCTTCTCCTCCTCTGCTCTCCTCTCCTCCTCCATCTTCGTCTCCGCGCCCTCGACGTCTCATATCAAATTCATGCACTCTCTCTCCTCTCCTCTTCTCCAGCTCTCGACATTCATAATCTTTTTCCTCCGACTGATTTCCGAAGCAATTTTTCTACTTCTGAACACTTGAAGTATTCCTCTCAGCAAGTAATATGAACTGACACGACCTGCTGAGTATTCCCATTAGATATTCAATGATACAAGACAGCAAATATTACTTGGAGATATTACTGCTAGTGGCAAGCATCAGATGGAATTGCTCGTTGAATATTACCAGTATTACTAGTGAGTAATAGTGATTGGCACGGCTAGATAAGTATTACCAAGAGATATTACACCTTTGGGGAAAATATTTACTGATACGACCCAACTAGTATTACCACAAATATTATTCGAAACAGATAATATTAACAAATACTGCTACGTAAGTATTACCAGCAGATATTACCTCTACCGATAATTTTAACTAACAAGGTTATATTATCTTTTTATTATCTTCTTTTTTTTTTTTTTTTTTAGCTCAGACACATCCTTTATAAATAATCTTCTTACTGCTGAGAGAGAGAGAGAGAGAGAGAGAGAGAGAGAGAGAGAGAGAGAGAGAGAGAGAGAGAGAGAGAGAGAGAGAGAGAGAGAGAGAGAGAGAGAGAGAGAATACCCCAATTAAATATTTTCAAAGGTCACGGAAGACCAGAGTGATGAGAGGGAGGTCTGTAAGTCACCTGTATCTCGCTCACCTGTGCCTATCAGCAGGTAATATATACAAGGTGAGTCGCAGAAGTCTGAGTGTTAATGGTGATAATTCCTAACCCGTTTCATACCTAAGATTCCCCAAAAGCAAAAAAAAATAAAAAAAAGAAAAAAAGAAAAGAAAAAAGAAAAAGAAAGAAAGAAAGGAAAAGGAAAAAGAAAAGAAATAGTCTGTAGATAAAGAGAATAAGCCAAATAAATTGAGTCATCTATACTCAGTTCACTTTAACTGGGTGTAAAACTGTTATCTATCTTGAATGCTGATGTACAGCAAAATATTAGTATTAGAATATGGTGCTAGTCACAAAGAAGTGCTATGCAAAAGGGTATAGAGCCTTAGTGGTATCTGATAAGCCACTGAGCTACGCGAAAAAAAAAAAAAAAAAAAAAGATGCATAAAAGGACGAAAATTCTTCATCTATACTCCTTTTTCTCTAACTTGGCCAAGATATTCGTTCCTTCGTAGCTTATTTCACATAGCTCACTGGCAGAAAAAGGCAATGTTATTGTTCTATACTCCTCCCATAGCACTTCATCGTGACTGGCATCATATTCTAGGGTTAATCTCTTGAAACAGCTTCGAATTCATGATAGAGAGATGGCAATTTTAGACCAAGTTAGAGTAAAAGGGGTATCGTTAAAACGGTGAAGTATAGTAAAAAGTCACCCTATGTTGCGTGTGGTATGGAGCTCTCCCCCTCCCCTCAATCTCTCTCTCATATCACCCTAAACTCCCATTAAGGTTTTTCTCCCTGGCTGCTTCACCCTTACAAGGAACCCGTAATAGCAACCAAGGAGCACTATATTGCCTTCTCTGCCACATATGAAGGTTAAGAAAATACGATACGGGAAGAAAACACGCTACATTCCTCTTTCCTTTTAGTTTTTTCCTTTCTCGTTCAAAGTAACAGGGAACACTAGAGTCACGAGATGGCCGCGTGCCTGAAATGATCATGTAAAGGCAGGCAATGTCATGAATTTCATACGAGAATCCAGTACCTTGCGTGATATTGGTATTCTTTCACAATAAGGCCGAGTAGGTACGTAGACGAGAGCTTTATTTTATACAGCAAGGGTCAGTTTCTATCCGGAGGGGCTGGGCATTCTCTTAAGCTGAACAAAAATATCATCTGGTAAAAGGAATAATATTAGAAAAATGTGTCAGAGTACCTAATTGGTCAAAATGGGCAATAAGAAAACACACACACACACACACACACACACACACACACACACACACACACACACACACACACACACACACACACACACACACACACACAGCGCATCCATACACCGTACACGACCATCCTCACCCCAGCCTCCATCATACAACTACCTTCACCCCAGCCAGCCACACACCTCCACCTTCATCCACACCACACACCACCACATTCACCCAAGTCACATACGACCTTTAGGTCAGTCACGTACTACCCTTGTCTCAGCCACACACCGACACACATTCCATCACCACCACCACCACCACCACCACCACCTTCACCCCAATCACACACCACCACCCTCTCCTCAACCCCACACCACCATTCTCACCGTACGCAAGCAAGCAAACACGCGAGCGCGTGCACACACACACACACACACACACACACACACACACACACACACACACACACACACACCATCATCATCATCATCATCATCATCATCATCATCATCATCATCATCATCATCATCATCACCACCACCATCACCATCATCAACCATCCCCAAGTCATACAACAAGACCGACGGAAAATTTATTCATTAAGCACCATAGCCACACCTGCCCCTCCTAACCTTTCTACTTCCCTCCTCTCTACGTTCCATTCCCCACTCTACCCAATTTTTATCTATATCCTTCATTCTATCCACTACTCCCCTTTCCTTCTACACCCCATATCCCCTACATCCCTCTACTGTCTCCCCTCATCCACCCCTCCCACCTTCTCCCCATCCTCTATCCAACTCCTCCTCCCCTCTACCATCTATTCCCTTTCCCTCCCACACCACATCCTGCCTGCTTGTTCATGCTATTATTTTCCAGCTCTGACCGGGACCCAGTGACAAAGGGGTAGGACAAAAAATTAGTATAGTTGCTAAAGCTTCAGTCGGAGCCCCGTTAATTGTCAAGCCAGAGTTGATTTTAGAAATGCAATGACTTCCTGAATGAATTATTTTTGTACTGACTGCGTTATTAGGGATGTAGTATTAGAAAAAAATAAATGAAACTTTAATAGAACAGCTGTAAACTATAAAACCTAGGTTGATGAGAGAGAGAGAGAGAGAGAGAGAGAGAGAGAGAGAGAGAGAGAGAGAGATGAAAAAGAAGGAACAACAATTCCTGCATATTGATTTCCTGTTACTCATTAAACCGTAGCATTTCAAAAAGAAGGCAAAAATGCTATTAGTTCAACTGGAGTGTTCTCAATAGGTGCATGCTTGTTCCAAAAATATAAATACCGAGCTACTGATAAACTATATGCTTAATTATGTCCTCGTTTTTTAATTATTTCGTTTTGTGAGCGTAGTACCGATTTTTAAAAAATGGAATAGTAACATATATCTTTATTTCCTCGCTAAATATTATTGTGAGCGCTGGACAGAAAATAAAATAAGAATATGAAAAAGTGTAACACAAAAAGTAAGGGATTAATTAAATATTTAAAAAAAAAAAAAAACTAAGCGCATTTTTGTGTATCTTAAACGAGATTTGGATTCTAAAAATGTGATGTTTTCTGGATCAATCTGCTGTTTACTGATTACCGTGATATTATTCCCATCATTGCTACGGCTTCTTCTTTTTTTCTTTTTTCTTGCCTTCCCAAAGATTTTTTTTTTTTTTTTTTTTTTTTATAGATCCTGTCAAATGCAGGAATAATTTTCGGGGACAGATGGATTTTGAGAACTGTACCATTTTGGCGTAATATTTAATCAATGGATATTCTTCAGTATTCGGTATTATCTCTGTCATGTTCATTCCTTCAAAAGGTATTTTCTCACTCACTCTCTCTAACTTGGCTTAGTAATATGAGTCTTAGCCATGAGTAATATTTGATCAAAGGATATTCTTCAGTATTCGGTATTATACCTGTCATGTTTATCATTCCATAATGCGTTTCTCTCTCTCTCTCTCTCTCTCTCTCTCTCTCTCTCTCTCTCTCTTTCTCTCTCTCTCTCTCTCTCTTTCTAAAACTTGGTCTAAAAATGCCGTCTCGATCCTCAGTGCTGAGCTGTAATAAAAGATGAACACTAGAATATGCTAGTCACTACGAAGTGCTGTGGAAAGAGTGCAGGGCGGAGGCATCGTCTTTTTCCACCAAAGAGCTACGTGAAATAAGCTGCAAAAGGACGAAAATCTGGGCCAAGTTAAGACAAAAAGACAATAATGAAGAAAGGATAGATGATAAATTTATATATAAACCTGTTACATTTATTTTTCATTAGTGGTAAATATAGGTGTAATGACGCTTCTCTTCTCAGTAATATCTATGCTTTAATACTCGCAAATATCGGTGAGGTCATACAGCCAGGGGTAGTATGAGATTCAACTAAGTATATTAAACGTCTAGGGTAATATCTCCCTCACATATCTTCTTTAATATTGGTAAAGATTGATGCGGATGACAGACTTGCTTAATATGCATGACAGCACAAGCCCCCAATACCGAGGGAGGAGAGATGTGAGGTGAAGGCAGGGGGGGGGGAAGGGAGATGAGGGGAGGTAAGGGGAGGTGGGGTGAGGTGAGGTGAAGTGAAGTGAGGCAACATTATTTCCACCCACCCTCACCTCACATAGAACATCAAACTCTTACTGAGAGCCTAATAGTTAGTAATATTCAGAAAGTGACATGACAACCACGTACTGTAATGTCTTGTTTGTTCCTTCAGTACGCCGACGTATTTATCATTATTTTCTTGCTATCACAAGGTGATTTAATTTGCTTCAGGATAAGACTTTTCGAATCGGAATGGTCAGCAAGAGCCTCAATATATCCTTTCACCAATCAAGGTCTCTCTCAATCCCTTCCTCCATATATAGAACTGATTTAATTCTTCCACCAGTCAACTTTATACAAATTTAACAGGAGTCTCTAACATTGAGGTGGTTAAGGGAGGCTGTTATCTAACCATCCACGTTACGATGTCCCCATCAGCTGAATTTAAACTTTTACACATAGGAGGAGCAAATATTAATACGTCATTGGATGGAAAGGCCTATGCTGAGTAAAATATCTATATGTAACAAGAATGAAAAATATATGTAAAAATTCTTCAGTCTATTGAAGGGGTTAAACTAAAAGCAGAGTGATATTGTGAGGGACGAAGGGAATATAAAAGTATGAAGCTGGAATAAGGATGGCTGGAGAGCGAGGGAGATTGGTTGAGGTACAGAGTGGAGGGAGGGAGGGAGGGAGGGAGGGAGGGAGTAGGTAGGCTGGGAGAGACGGGAAGGTGAGATGGAAGGACTGGCACAGGGAATGCGAAACGGTGGAGAGGGGGAAGCAGTTGAGAAGGTAAAAATGAAGGGGTCGATACAGGTGGAAGATGGGCTGAGGGAGGGGGGAGAGAGCAAGGTGCAATGGAAAGGGATGGAAAGACTGTCACGAGGAGGGATTAAAAGGTGTAAAGGGTGAAGGGGGAGGGTTTGATGAGAGTGGAAGACGTGATGGAGAAAGGGGAGAGGTGGAAAGGATGAAGGGGAGGGTGGTGGCTGGACAGAGAGGAGTGTGTGGGAAGCAAACAGAGGGCAGAGGTTGGTTCAGAGAGGAGAGTGGATGGGGTAAGGAAAGGGATCAAGGAGAGGGTAGAACAGTGCATCTAAAAGGGAAGGTGGTCTGGGTGCGGGCAGCTGAGCAATAGGGAAGACGTGGGTATTGGAGAAGAGAAATCCGAGCAGTTAATGCTTAGTAGAAACAACGAATAAAAGGTACAAAGGTGTCACTGCAAAGGAAAGCATATAGTGACACACCTATCTGTACTTTTGAGGTCGTTTATTGATACTAAACTCCTGTATTTTATTATTCAAAGACAACAATAACAGTAAAATAGGAAAGCTAATTCACCCACCAGTTCCTATAATAGAAGTCTGCTGGAAAAAGTGACAAGGACTATCACGATCAAAGAGAGAACGAAAGCAGGGCAGAAACCCAGAGGGGAGCGGTGAACAGAAAAGGGAGAGAGGAATGCAGGTGGTGGGAAATGGGAGAGGTAGTCAAGTAGGAAAACAGAGAGAGAGAGAGAGAGCAACAGGAGATTGAAATGAGGAGAGGAAGGAAGGTAGGAAAACAGAGAAAGAGAGAGAGAGAGAGAGAGAGCAACAGGAGATTGAAATAAGGAGAGGAAGGAGGGGGAGAAGGGGTGAGGTTGGGCAGGGGAAGGGTGTGGGGGGGTTAGGCAGGAAGAGGGGAAGAGTGTGGAGGGGTAAGGCATGAAGGGTTAAGTGGTATGTGGTGAAGCAGAGAGAGGGAAGGGGAGAAATGCAGAAATGGAGGGAAAGAGAGATAGGGGGGAGGGAGGGGGAGATGTGAAAAAGGGGGAGAAAGAAGAAAGTGGGCAGTGAGGAGTAAAACGTGGGCAGGGAGGTGAGAAAGGGGGAGCAGGGCGAGGGAGAGAAGTCGAGGGGAAGCAGGGCGAGGGAGACAAGTGGAGGAGGGGGCATGGAGAGGGAGGGGAGGGGGGTAAGGGGGGGGGTAGAGCTGAGAAATATGAGAGGATTGGAAGGGAAAATGGAAACGTTCAAAGCACTCTATATGTATGCAAACCCTCCTCGATTTTACATGTGAACTGCGGGCAAATGTTATTGGATGCTTGTTTTATTAAAGTCGTGTCATATTCCATTACTTTAATAATGTTATCGTTTGGAATTCAGTGGCGTGGGCTGCTATCATTTCATCTCATCGATATTATGGCGTCCTTTAAATACTTGATTGTGGCTGTCGAAAGTCGATTTTATTATTGTTTTTAGAGGTCCCAAATATTACAGTGGTTAGTGCGGGCTTAATCTAACTTCTACAGTTCGACAAGTCTTTCCTAACTTGAGTAATATCGTCTCTTGGCGCGGGAAAAAGATGGAAAGATGTCTTCGGGCTTTACGGGATAAAGCCTTTGTCGTATTCTGTGCACACGTATTCACAAAATTCACAAAATTATATAATCCTGTCGAGTGCAAGTGTTGTATTTTTCTTTAACAATTTCAGTATGATGTCCCAGTTTCTTATTTTATTCTTATTCTCACACTGAAGATGGTCGTCTTCATGTGGTGGCTCTAGTGTAGCCAGCCAGCTCAACTGTCTGTGTAGGGAACCAGTTCCCTCTTACGGTAAACAGCACCTCGCCAAGGTCGGACTTGGGTCTCTTCCCCCTGCGAAGTGCAAGGTAATACGGAGAAGTTTGGCTCCCAGGTGGACGCCGCAGCTGCTCCACCAACGGTGCACAGCATCACAAAGTAGGATCCTCGTCAGCGCCACATCAAAATGTAAATAGAATAGATAGAAGCCGAGGAAGAGATGCTAAGAAGACTTCCAAACCAACGAGAAAACGACTCATTGTACCCCAGCACAACGCTACTATTAAACTAGAGTTATATATATATATATATATATATATATATATATATATATATATATATAAATGAACGCCAAGGAGGTGGAACAAAGTCTCATTAGAACACTAGAAGCTACTCATTGTCCCCGCAGCACAATAGTACTCTGGGAACGCTGGTGGTAAAGGAGGCCTCGCTGAGCTGAGTACACATAACTCCTCTCTGCTCCTAATAACACCAATTAGCTAGATAATGGCCTGTGCTACCCCCGCGTCTCGCTGTCCTCGAGTATTGGAGAGGACGCTGGGGAGAAGCTGGAGATAAGTCATGGTGAGGCGGTGTGTCATTAGATCCTGGTGGGACGTCTCGCCTGGGTTGTGCTGGGCTGGGTTGGGCTTGGCTGCAGCAGACGACAGGCTCATGACTTGCGCTCTTATTTTTATCTAAATATATAAACCGCACTCTAATTGCCTAAGAAAGCTTCGTAACACTTTTTTTCTATACTGTTTACTTTGCGTTCTTTCCCTTACCTTCATCTGTATGCTATTTATATTTCTTATAATCCCTCTTCCTAGGCGGCATATTTTGTATTTTACGCCTTACCGTCCTCCTGTTTGCTAACTATATCAATTATCAACATAATTTCCATCAATAACATACAAAAAGAAATCGAGGTCCTACGTGCAAAATAAATCGCTATAAAGATGTTACAAACTCTCAGAGGGAGAATAAATTTTAACAGAATCACCGTCGCCAAGGGGTCAAGAAGTTATATTCGCTCTGTTACCATTTTGATGATATTATAAAAGGAGGAAATGTGTCTGACAGGTGGTTGTGTTTGGTGGTCATATCTTTGGCAGCGAAACCATGGTCTGAGTGAGTGATGGCTGCAGTGACCAGTAACAAGTGGTGCTACGTGACGGGTTGGCAGGCGGCGAGGGAGATAGGTTAGCCTTTACACGCCCTGTCTATTGTTGGAATTTCTTGGTCAGTTGTCATTCATTTACCACCTACAGAACCTCCTCTATCAGCCCTTCTGTGTGCTAGAGAGGGACGCCTTCTCCTGGTGTGTGGTATCAGCCTTTACATATATATTCGCAGACAAGAGGCTAAGAATGAACTGTGTCCTTCGTATACAGGCTATCTCTATCGGCCCTTTCACTGCTCTGTCAGCTCATCCGGGTGTTTGAGAGGGACGCTTTTATCTCGTGAATGAAATCAGTCTTTGCACATCCTGTTTATTCTCAGACAAAGGACTGAGACATAAACTGTGTCCTTCTTTTACAACCTGTCTCTGTCTGCCTCTCAGTCATAATAAGGACTTTTCGTGGCTGGTATGCCTGTTTTTGTACACCTTGTTTGTTTTCAGACGAAGGAGATACTTGGACAGCTTGTCATTCTTTTACGATCTCCCTATTTCGTCCCTTCATGTGCGCGAGAGGAACCGCCTGTGTCGTGCGTGTGTGTGTGTGTGTGTGTGTGTGTGTGTGTGTGTGTGTGTGTGTGTGTGTGTGTGTGTGTGTGTGTGTGTGTTCTATGCAAGGAAGAAGGAACCAAAGACTGGAAGCCCGCAGTAAGTGTACCCTCAAAAAAAAAAAAAAAAAAAAGGAAGAGAGCTAAATTCAAGATTGGTTCATTTCGAGATACCTAGACACACGACACATTGCTTTTAAAGGACTGTTGTTACATGTGGAAATCCAATCTTGATAATTCCAGTGATTTCAAGTATTGCGGTGAGTTGAGTGGTGAGAGTGATGCGGCAGTGGTGATAATGTCAGTAATAAAAAAAATCTTGTAGTGAGGTGTGTGGTGGTGAGCTATGTGGTGAGCGGGTGTGGTGATGATTTCAATGATATAAAAATGTGGTGAAGTGTGTGGTGGTGATAGTTTGTGAAAGCGACGAGAATTTTTTATATGGAAAGTGTATGAGTGAGATGTGTATTGATATGATATAACAGTAACAATTTCAGTTATATTGGTGTTTTTTTGTGATTGTGAAAGCTGTGTGGAAATGTGGCATTATTAGAATCGAAAGTTTATGAGAGATGTGTAGTGGAACGGAGTAGCGATGACAGTTTTAATTATATCAGAAGTGCGGCGGTCGGAAATGAAGTGGAAATTCGTGGCAGTGGTGACATATATGAATGATATTGAAAAATTGGTGGTTGAAGTGGTGCAATGATGGTGACAGGAGCAAAATTAAAACTGTGGTGCTGAGTTGAGTTGGGTCTGGGCTCCAGACTTTAATATCGAAATGGTGGTGTGTGGTGAAATGATATGTAGGTATTGTAATGAGATGTGGTTGTGAGGTGTGGTGGTGTGGTGGTGAAGTGAGGTAGCGAGGTGTGATAGTGTGGTGCTGACGTGTGATGTGGTGGTGAGGTGTAGTGGAGTACTGACGAGATGTGGTGGTGAGGTGTGATAATGTACTGATGAGATGTGGTCGTGTGGTAGTAAGGTGTGGTCGTTTGGTAGTGAGGTGTATTAGTGTGGCGGTGAGGTGTGGTCGCGTGGTGGTGAGGTATGGCACTGTGATTATGTGGTGTGGTAGTGTATTGATGAGGTGTGGTAGTGTACTGATGAGGTGTAGTAGTGTGGTAGTGTGGTGGCAAGGTGTGGAGGCGGCAGAGTGGAGTGGTTCTCGAGGTTGGTGCGGCTATTGTGCGACCCGGAAAGAGCAGATCGTTCATCATGGTTATGGATTAGAGAGGTAGCGGGGTGTTGAGGGGACAGGGGAGGAGAGAGGGGAGAGGAAAGGGAGGGATGAGAGAGGGAAGAAGGGAGAGGAGGAGGGGGAGGAGAGTGGACAACGAAAGGAGGAGAGGGTGACAGGAGAAGGAGGGGGGAGACGAAGAGGGGAGGATGGGAGGAGGGGAGTGAGAGGAAGGAATAGGAAAGGAAGGGAGAGCCGGAAGTGTGGGGGGGAGAAGGGAGGGGATCAGGAAAGGAAGGAGGCCTGGGTGTTAAAAAAAGAGGGGAGGGAGGAGGGGAGGGGGAGAGAGGGGGACCGGAAGAGGAAGAGGAAAAGTGAGGGGGGATACTGAGAGGGGAGAATAAATGAGAGAGGAGAAGAGGATGGGAGAAAGGGTGATGGTGTCTGCGGGAGACTTGTCATCAATTAGAAAGATAAAATAACCAAAATATATATACCAGTAAATTACGAGATTGACGTCACTGCACCTTGCTTTTAGAGATTACTTGTCAAGAATAAATGAACCACCAGGTTAAAGTAGGATAACAAGAGAAGAAATAAAACAGTGTGTGTTATCATACATCCCTATCATTAAAAGTGAGTACACGATACATAATGTAAGTCTCTGTTTTTGTGAGGGCCAGTTTATAACACATGAAAATGAGAAATAGGTAAATAACACTCCATTTTATACAAAGCAATCGCCGACTAGAACAAGAAGATTAATACCAAGACTCTGTTATTTTCCTTTAGCAGCTTTGGTAGTGATGTAAGTAATTGGGGTTTTGCTTTCTGTGGAGCGAACTCAGATTTAATGATACTCCCTGCGTACTCATTGGTTTATAAAATTTTACAGCATCTCAGCAGCGATATATTTCGATTCCTATACAGGGTGGTCCATATATAACGCCTCTCTTCCACTCCGCAAGGCGATTTCTCGTGTGTTGAGGGGAAGGTTCAGTTGGCTTTTTCAGTGTCTACCATGCATCATACATCAATTTCGTACTCCCATTGTCACACTCACGCCCACACCTGCAGACCCGGCCGTCTTCGCAATACATTAAGATTCTTCCAGCTGGGTTTCTTGTGGATCGCTATTTACGGACTACCCTGGCTTTATATCCTACTGACGTTACTGATGCAAACTGGGTCGGAAAAAAGAAGACACAATTACATACAGGAAGATGATAAGCTTCTCTTGCTCAGGGAACTTCCAGCAGATTAACGAGAGAGATTTAAGCCCTGACTGCCACAGCTCACTTCAGTTCATGAAAATCGCCTTGTGGTAGATAATTTAATGTGTGTATAGAAAGCGACAAGGATTAATGTGCTAGTCTTAATGATATTTTTCGTTTCAACAGATATTTTTACGGACAGTTTCCATCTCGACTGCTGTGGTTGGATGTCGCTCCAGGCTTAGGCGTCCCCTGCGTTAAGAGATTAGTGAACTTCTAGAATATTCCAGTGTTATTATACAGAGAAATTCTCTCTTATATTACTCTGACATGTAAACTGCCAATCACGTAACCAATTAGAAGCTCTTTGTGGCTGTAAAAATAAACACAAAAAAACACGTAAAACATTTCCTTGATTAATATTTGATTCATTTACACATTCATACATAAGAAGAGTACTCCATACAAATATTATTCACATACCGAATTATTCGTTTATAGTTGTCTAGGGATCATGGAAAAGTAATGGACTGAATAATTAAAATCAAACCAAAAATATATTCAATGCCTTATTTTTCATGACAGTAGCCTAGCAGTGCTCAGCAGAAAAGAGGACAAATTTTTTTTTTTTAGGTTAAAGTAGGATTCCGAGTAAAAATACACACACACACACACACACACACACACACACACACACACACACACACACACACACACACACACACACACACACACACACACACACACACACACACACACACACACACACACACACACACACACACACACACACACACACACACACACACACACACACACACACACACACACACACACACACACACACACACACACACACACACACACACACACACACACACACACACACACACACACACACACACACACACACACACACACACACACACACACACACACACACACACACACACACACACACACACACACACACACACACACACACACACACACACACACACACACACACACACACACACACACACACACACACACACACACACACACACACACACACACACACACACACACACACACACACACACACACACACACACACACACACACACACACACACACACACACACACACACACACACACACACACACACACACACACACACACACACACACACACACACACACACACACACACACACACACACACACACACACACACACACACACACACACACACACACACACACACACACACACACACACACACACACACACACACACACACACACATTAGAAGGAGGTCAAGTTGTTTAACAAGTGATTTCAATTCGCCTAACAGCCTTTATGTAACTAAACCTTGTTGCATAAAAGACAATTTCCCTTCCAACAATTTCTCTGGTAAGTTGTAAGAGTCTAAAACTATTGCCTTGGAAAAATATCATTCCATTATGCAAGACAAAAATTATCGCCAGATATTTTTTAACGTAAATATTTGTAATCATTAATATTTCACGAAAATTAATAAATCTAAATATCCCCCGAGTAACGAACGGCTTTCAGTAGCAAATGAAGATACAGGGAAGCTTGGGTTTTCGAGGAAGACATAATGTATTATAATTATGTAAATTATAGCGTCTGCGAAGGGCTGGGATGTGGTGAGAGGATGCTGCTGAGAGATTAGTGGAAAAAGAGGTGAGAAGAGAGAGGAGAGGAGAGGAGAGGAGAGGGGAGAGGAGAGGGAGGTGAAAAGAGGTAAGAGGAGAAGGGATAAGATTAGAAGGTGTGAGGAGAGAGAAATGAGAGGACAGGGAAGGGAGAGGAGAGAAAGGTGATATAAGGGGAAGGCAAAAGGAGAGGGAGGGGAGGGGAGGGGAGGAGACAAGAAGAGGAGAGAAAAATGATGTTACAGGAGACGGGAGTGGGGGAAGATGAGAAGGAGAGGATAGGAAAGGAAGGTGTGGGCAGAGGAAAATAAGATAAGAAGATACAGAGAAAGGAGGAAATTGACGGGAGAGGTAGGCGACAGGAGAGGAGAGGGAGGAGAGAGGGAAGGAGAGGGAGAAGAGACGCGAGGAATGGAGACGAAGAGAGGATAGGAATGTGAGGTGAGGGAGGTGGTTGGAGAGGAAAATGAGACGGGAGAGGAATGTGTAGGTAGAGGGAAGAGAGAGGAGTGGAAAGTGAGGGGATCAACACTATGAGGGAAGTTGTCAAACCACCATTACTGTTCCTGGACACTGTCTTCAGGGACAAGTCAATTTGTCTACTAGGGCCGAGACTGGAGAGGAGGAGAAGAGGAGGAGGAAGAGGAGGAGCAGGAGCAGAAGCAGGAGCAGTAGGAGGAGGAGGAGCAGGAGCAGAAGCAGGAGCAGTAGGAGCAGTAGGAGGAGGTGGAGCAGGAGCAGAAGCAGGAGCAGTAGGAGCAGTAGGAGGAGGAGGAGGAGCAGGAAGAAGAGGGGGAGTGAGGAGCAGGAAGAATAGTAGGAGGAAAGCAAGAGTAACAACACCCTCTCTTCAGAACTGTAATTATTCTGTCGATAAATGAACGGTTCGTGGAAAGCCTTCAGTCACAATCATCTGCTAAGGGATGCAACAACACGGAAAGATTGGGAGCTAAAAAATTACAGTTACAGGAAAATCAAAGAAAGGAGTATCAAAAAAACAAGAGAAATGGAACAATGTATGGAAAACGAAATAAAGACGAAAGGAAAGAAAAAAAAGGAGACAGTAAAGGTAAGAAACGGTGAGAAAGGAAATCGAGGAATAAAGAGGGTAACAGAATACAGTGCGCATAAAATATATGTATGGTAGTAAATAAAGAGGAAATCGAGAGGAGTGAAAAGACAAAATTAAAAGAAAGAAGAAGAGAACGGGAAGTAGAAGGATGCAGGACACCAAAGGAAAACGATATCCAGAAAATAAAATTTAAAAAAGGAGAAAGTAAAGGATATGCAGCGAGGAAAAGGAAGTAGAAAGATAAAGAGTAGCCAAATGGGAGAAAGTAAAGGAAGGAAAGTAAATAAAAATAAAAATAAAAATATAAGACAGCAAAGGAAGAGGATGTAAAGAAGATGAAGAAAACAGGAGGAAAAGACAGGAAAAAACAGTGAAAAGGGACAAGAGAAGAAAATAAAGGAAGAAAAGTAAGAATGTTGCGATGGGGAAGAAAGTAAGACTAGAACAAAATAAAGTTTTACCAGAGATCCGGAGAAACAAAGGAGCAATAAAGGGCAAGATTAATGAGACTAGTGTATGGGGAGGTGTGTGTGTCTGTGTGTGTGTGTGTATGTGTGTGTGTGTGTGTGTGTGTGTGTGTGTGTGTGTGTGTGTGTGTGTGTGTGTGTGTGTGTGTGTGTGTGTGTGTGTGTGTGTGTGTGTGTGTGTGTGTGTGTGTGTGTGTGTGTGTGTGAGAGAGAGAGAGAGAGAGAGAGAGAGAGAGGGAGAGGGAGAGAGGAGAGGGAGAGAGGAGATTAGCCACGCCTTCGTAATTAACTTGATTTATCGTAAAACTTTTTCTGAGAAGTTTGAGAGAGTAAACTCTGCACTTAGAGCTGTATTCTCGTGGGATTATGATACCTCTCAGCATCTTTTAGCTACACACACACACACACACACACACACACACACACACACACACACACACACACACACAAAGACATGGGTATGGTTCTACATCCTTTCCTGAGCACTTCTTCGTGGCTAGTATCATAATCTAGTGTTAATCTCCTGTTACACCTTATCAATTCAGATGGAAAGGTGGCAGTTTTATACCAAGTTAGAGTCAAAAGAGTATAGCATTCTACCTACCATCTAACACCAGTCGATTATATTCAGCTAACAGTGAGACAGAGAGCTGATTGTTAAGATACCCAATGATTTATACACACAATCAACCATTAGAGGAGCATGTATGAAGAATAATAAATTAGTGAAGGCTGAAACGAAACAGAAAATATTTTGAGGACAACTTGCCTCTCGTACCGATTTTTACACAGAAACCTTGCCGGCATATTTACTTGCCAAATAAGATTCTCTCTTTCCCACACAACTTCTTGGCAAACTCATCCAAGAGAATGAGCCATTTTTCGAAAACTTGAGACGTGGTGCATGAAACTTTGGGACTCCTAAATCTTCCAGGCATAAGCAGATCTTGTTGAATCAGAGCCAACTTGGATTTATTACCTCCCTTAACTGCTATACTAGAGATGACCGCCTTCACGTGGTGGCACCTATATGACTGGACGGAGGAGCTGCCCTGTTTTATAACCGTCCCTCAACAACCTTCCTGATCCCTGAAGGATAATGGTGGGTTGCAGGAGAAAGGAAATTTCAGCTTACAGTCCACTGGGTTCACGTTTAGATGAACCTGAGGCTACAACTACTACAACTACTACTACTTCTACTTCTACTACTACCAATACTGCTGCTGCTTCCACTACTTCGCTACGATCACGTCTTTTTTACGTTAGTCTTGCTATCTGTAAACAGTTGCATTTTATTCGCTACAGATTTTATTTAACAGGGAAAATCTGTCTCAGGCAAAAATTTAGAAACAATATGCATTTATAGTTAAAAATAGTTAAGAAATTTAATGACTACTCTGCTTTTAACTCTCTCTCTCTCTCTCTCTCTCTCTCTCTGGCCACTGTCCAAACAAGCCACAAATGCGTCGTCTTTCTGTCTGTTCCGCCTAATCCAATGTTTTATCCATGTTATTTCCTTGTCATCCTCCCCTTAAAACACCCAGGGCTCCCATAGCTGACTTTCACCTGTATACAATTGTCTAAAGGTATTTGGAATAGAGTTAATTGCACCTGTATTTACACTCCCAAGTACCTATGTCTCACCTGGGCTGATTAATAAAATCTGTCGTTGGTGAAAAGTGTGTGTGTGTGTGTGTGTGTGTGTGTGTGTGTGTGTGTGTGTGTGTGTGTGTGTGTGTGTGTGTGTGTGTGTCAAAAAAATCTCTTAAGCTGAATGAAATATAGGGATCAACGATTTCCCAGTAACCTCAACTTTTTTTTTTTTTTTTTTTTTGCCCTTTATGGTTTGGATTCATCATCATCAACCATCATTGTCATTATCATCCTAGTATTATATTCCACATCATTGTCATCATTAGCATCCTAGTATTACTGTATATCCCACATCATCATCATTCAAGATAATCATCATCATCATCTTAGCATTACGTCCCACTGTGAGAAGTGCTGAGTGGGGTCCATTAACAGGAAAAAAAAACACACACACACAAAATTTTTCACTATAGGGCGCAGTGAAACGCATCACACATCCATCCACTAAGATCCCACGCATTCAGATTTTTTTTTTTTTTAATGCAGTTAACAAGCGCGTATGGGACAGAGTCATTATGTTATCTCTGATGTTATTGTAGGCTTATCTGAAACGTGGACCCGGTGGACTTCAGGCTTAACTTCTCCTTCCCCTGCAGTCCATCAACCTCCTTTTCGGGGATGGATGTAGAGGAGGGGCGTTTGTATAACCAGGCTGTTGAACTGCCTGGTTGTATCAGTGCCATCACGTGAAGGCGTCCCTCTCAACATTTCTCCCTCTGTAATTCCACCTTGTAAACTTGGTTATTTTTTTTTATAAATTTAAAAAATGCTTCAGTCTACAATAAGGAGCAACGTATAAAATTATTGCTATCCCCTGGCAATTTTATTTAATTAAGAAAAGAAATACAAATCAGAGGCTATTTAATCTAACTAATATTAACGAAAGAGGAATTTTGGTGTGGCTGTCTCTCATGAAAAGAAGAAAAGACGGAACACGGCGCTATCGCCTGTATTTCTAGATATATTGAGCGTATAAAGTAACAATTGGTGGACAGTTGAGCATTATATACCTGACCATGACCTCTCCTAAGTAGGTCATGCCCGCGTATATAACTTTCCCTAAAATGTTTCGGTTCTCGTACATCCTAAAGATCATCATTTCCTGTCTGTCTGTCTGTTTGTCTATCTATGTCTGTTTGTTTGTCTGTCTATCTATCTGTCTGTCTGTCTATCTATCTATCTGTCTGTCTGCCTGTCTATCTATCAAATTATCTATCTATCCATCTATCCATCCATCCATCTACCTACCTGTCTGTCAGTTTAGATAAATGCACAGGCAGATACCTGATAGATATAGATATCCGTATCCATACAGATGCCCATCCATCCATCCATCTCTCCCTAACCAGCCGCTTCGTTCTCACCAAACTCTGCCAATCCCCTCCTCTGAGCCCAACCCTTCCATCCTTCCTCATTCCCCTCTCAAACGAATCAGCGTCTGTTCCCATTACCCTCGCCCCATACATTTCATCTCCTTTATACTTTTATCTCTTCCACTCCTGAAACTTCCTTCCAGCACGTAGCTCCTTCCTGGGATCGTAGGGCAAGGATTCATGAAAGATTTTAGCTCATATTCTCACTATAACTGAATCTCTCTGTTAGTTATCAAGGTTCATGTCTCTGATGTTATGTCTTTCACTTTCGTATTCACTGTAGTTTGTAAAATAGTAAAGCTTTTTGTATATGAATAAGAAAAAAAGCTGACACTCCAGAAGCCTTACAATTTAATCTAAAAAAAAAAAAAGCTTATTATGTGAAACCAGATCCAATTCAACTTCAGGGCCGCTGAGAGAGGATCGTGATTATGTTTTTATCTGGGGGGATCAACTTTATTTTTATGAAGTTAGTGAACCAACTCGCTTCTACACATCTCTTGCTAGATTTTTTCTCCTAAACTTAGCTGCATCATTTAGGTCTGAGAATCTGATAAATGACAGATGTATAGCATGTATTTGTCCTGTACTAAGTCAGTCTACGTTATTCATCACTTTTTAAGTATTGTGTTTTTTTTTTTTTTTTTTCAAATTTTTTATCTTGTGCCACTAAAGAATATTTTTAATCTCTCTCTCTCTCTCTCTCTCTCTCTCTCTCTCTCCTGCATAATATCCTCACACTCGAATTCCCTAAACAACCAAAAGATCCAGATATTGCTTAGTCCCCCATCGTACTGTATCTTCTCAACAATAAAACATTTTCTTTTTTTCACTTAATTTTTCACTTTCTACTTCACTGCTAATATTGTTTTGTGAGACTCCCGTGATCTCATCCTTTGATCTCAGCTCGTGCATGAGTCTTGTCAAGTTTTTCTCCTGCTTTGACAAGAGGCAATCTAAATATTTTCTTTATGAGATTCATATCCAACTACGATTATAGCACCAATATTTTTATAAGAATTTCCTGTGTGATTAAAAGTTGGTATTTTTGCACGGATTTTGCTTTTTACTATGACCGATAATATCGAGAAAATTTCGTTTCTCTTAATAGTAGTAGTAGTAATAGTAGTAGCAGCAGCAGCAGCAGCATTAATACAACTAGTAGTATTAATATTAATAACAGTAGTAATACTAGTTGTACTAGTAACAGAAGTGGATGAAGCAGCAGCAGCAGCAGCAGCAGTAGTAGTAGTAGTGGTGCTAATATTAGTTTGCAACCCCATTCTTATCTGGACATGAACCCAGTGGACTACGAGAAATTAATACTGTGACTCACCATCCTCCTTCTGGGAGATGGGAGAGAAGGAGCTGACGGACGTTTGTGCATTGTTGCAGGTCCTCCGTATTACTTTATCTGCACCGTCACGAGAAGGCTTTTTTTTTTTTTTTTTCAGAGCCATAGCAAAAATAAAAGAAGCTATACGTCACATTATTGAAGGAGTTAAAGCAAAATTTGTGGGAATGAGAAGGGAGAGGGGAGGGGTGAGGAAGGGTGGAGGAGAGGAGAGATGTGGGGTGAAGGAAGGCGGAGAAGTGGGGGAGGGTTAAGTCGATATCAATTCCACAGTCTTTCATCCGTAATTCCTCATCTTCCATTCCTCTTCACCAGCAACCGATCCATTGCTACTGTGGGCTATTCGTCTTATATTTACACACACACACACACACACACACACACACACACACACACACACACACACACACACACACACACACACACACACACACACACACACACACACACACACACACACACACACAGAAACATAGATACATACATAGACCCATACGTACAAACATCCATAGATACATTTCTCTCTCTCGCTCTCTCTCTCTCTCTCTCCTTTTACTCCCACAAATAGACTAAGACATTATAAGACCAGACTACCTCGCTGAAACCAAAAGCACTATGTCGTCTGTAAATCTATGTAACTGTATAACTCATCACTTACCTCTCACCTCTCCCCCCACTCTCTCTTTCCTTCCTCTCACCTGAAAGGAAGGAGAAAATATATAATAAAATTAACTCGAACTTGAAAAGCGTTTAGCTCTTTCAGTCCTTCATGTAGGAATCAATAATAATAATAATAATATTAATAATAATAATAATAATAATAATATAATAATAATAACATCAAACTATTTCCATCCTTCATGTAGAATATAATACTAAATTTTAACTCAACCATTAAAGGACTTAGATCATCTATGAAGTACCAAAGATAAATATTCGGAAACTTTATTCAGCTTGTGTGCACGTTTCCTCCCTTAACCTTTTATCGTCTTTATCGCAGAAGATTTTATGACCCACACTCTACTGCTCCTGGGGGAAATATTCATACAGGATATTCCCCAGTTTTTACGATTAAGAAATACACATACGATTATTACTCTTGGGAATATTTTCTTTAAAGGTCTCCACCGATTTCTGAGATAAGTGTGCGTCCGTAGCTATCAGTTATAAATGGAATTACTTCGTCTGGTCTTACGTTTCATTTCATCACTTTGTAATTCACTTTAGTTTTGTTGTAAAGTGCTTGGTTGATGTATGACTGAGGGTTAAATTGTACTGAAACAATCGTATACGTGACATGCATACAATATATGGTAGTTAATGAATGTGGTAACAGACGCACAAATTTTTGACGTCTGGATGGGTAGCGGCGTCTCTGTGTGTGTGTGTGTGTGTGTGTGTGTGTGTGTGTGTGTGTGTGTGTGTGTGTGTGTGTGTGTGTGTGTGTGTTCGTGTGCATCCGTGCGTGTGTGGCATTGATTCCCCACTCATCCCCCTCACTCAGTTTGCTCACACATTTTCTCGCTTCTGTAGATCCCGCTTTGTGCTGCCAATCAGTTTCGTCCATCACACATCTGGTCCCAGCAGAGTCAGGGATAAAAATTTCGCCAACTATTCCACCACGTCTACTTCACTCTTAAAAATTTCGTCTACTATTCCCTCACCTTTATTTATCTCTTAAAAATTTCACTTACTATTCCGCCACGTCAACTTCACTCTTAAAAATTTCGCCTACTATTCCACCACGTCTGCTTCACTCTTTAACCATATCAGCAATTTTCCTCCCCAGTGCATCATATCCAAGAGAATCATTTATGGGCAGAGAAACATACTTCGCCATTAGGGTATATCAGCCACTTTTCTCCCTGACGCATATCAAAGTAAATAATTCTATGGACTGACAGAAATATGCCAAGCCCCTCTCAGCTTTGGAATATTAGCGAGCAGAGGAAAGTGACTCGTAGATGAAGTGAAATCATGAGTGAATATCAGAGAGAATCATCCAAGGAGATAAAATTATCTAAGGAGAGAGAATCATCTGTGGATAGAGAATCATACCATAGTCAGTATTCTTCTTCGATTTAAGGAGGCTCCGTAACACCTCTTCCTTTCTATCTTCTTTCGTGTTCCGTAAATCCTTCCAATATCGCCACACCCTGCATATATAATGTACAAATGGATATCTTTCTATCTTCATTCGTGTTTCGTAAATCCTTCCAATATCGCCACACCCTGCATAAATAATGTACAAAAGGATATTGACCGCCTATAAATCGCTAAGGAAAAGACGTTAAGGGGCTTCCCCACGGGACGAGGAAAAGGGCCCTAGACTCTCTCAGCCTTGGAATATTAGCCATCAGGGAAAGTAAGAAATAAAAACGATGAATTATTAGAACTTTTTACCCTCTCATAATACTGTCAAGAAGATAAGGATAGATAACGGTAATCGATGGTGCAGTGGTTGAAGCATGCAACTCATAACTAGAAGAACGCGAGTACATTTACAGCACCGGTCAGACTCTTGGGCAGTGTTTGTGTCCTTGTCCCTGCTCACCTGGCAGTACAGTTGTAGACCTGGATATAGGGTCATATTACAATTGGCTTCTGCAGACCGTAACACTTCTTCCTCAGCGATTTATTGTGCACATTACATCTCAATATCTTCTCTTGTACGTTAGTGATAAAACCTATGTCGATAATAACACGCAATAAATTATCTGCAGAAGAATGTTGGATAGCAATAAGGATAATAAATAGCTAAGAGAAAGGAGTTACGAAAACTACAATGCGTCTTATAAACCAACCAGCGAGGGACGTATTCGAGAAGATAGGAAATTAGAGATAATTAATTGTCTACTTTAATTGTTCATGTATCATCGATAGATATAAATTGAAGCATCTTTAGTGGCAAGATTCCTAGCTCGATGGAATTGTATGATGATGATGATGATGATGATGATGATGGATGATGATGATGATGATGATGATGATGATGATGATGATGATGATGATGATGATGGTTTTGGTGCTGGATGCTGGATGATGATGACAATGACGATGATGACGACGACGATGATGATGGTGGTGATAATTATGGTGAAGATGCTGAATGTGATGGTAATGATGGTGATTTTGATGCTGGATGCTGTCTGATGATGATGATTATGATGAAGTATAGATATTCCTAAATATCCCCAAATCATCCAACAGACACTCAATCATCATAACACAAAACAAACACCGAATTAAACCATCTACCCTCATCCAGACAACAGGGCAAGGAAAGAGGGGACGAGAGCAGAAAAGGGTGACGGAAAAAAATGAGAGAACGATAAGGTGGAAAGAGGGTTGGGGAGGGGGAGGGCCGGGATGGCGAGATAAGGGTAAAATAGTGCATCATTTGTGAGATTTGTTGCGCCAAAGCTATTATGGGAAAAAAAAAAAAAAAAAAAAAAAAATCGTTCAATCCCCCCATCGCTCAGCAGATTTCGACAATGGACACTTTTCTCCTGGTGGGATAACGTCAGGTTGTGTCGACACGAAGGGCGCGATTCACAAAGCAAATTTACGATCAAAACACTCACGTAACTACTGTTTTATTTTCATGGAGGGCAAATTGGGTGCTACAGAGGGACGCCTTCACGTGGTGGCACCGACATGACCGGGCGGTGGAGCTGCCCGGTTATACAAACGTCCCTCATTTCCCCCCTCTCCCCCCCAAAGGAGGATGGTGGACTGCAGGAGATAGGCAACGCTGGCATGTAGCCTACTGGGTTCACGTCCATATGAGCATGGGGAGCATGTGGTTGTAACTACTGTCTACTACTACTACTACTACCGGTACTACCACTACCACCACCACCACTACTATTACTACTACTACCACTATTACTACTACTATGGTGGACAGGTACAGAGTATAATGTGGGATTTTCCCACGTTTCTTGTTATTTCCGCAAAAGAGATCCTGATTACTTGTGTGTGTGTGTGTGTGTGTGTGTGTGTGTGTGTGTGTGTGTGTGTGTGTGTGTGTGTGTGTGTGTGTGTGTGGAGAATGGGGTGGGGAAATGTGAATAAATATAAGGAGAAAAAATAGTAGGAAGAGAAGGAGAGGGGAGGAATACAACTAAGGAAGAGAGAGGTAAACAAATGTGAAAAAATAAATCATAGTCTGAGTATAGACAGCGAAGTTTGGCGGAGGGAGGACGGAAGAGGAAAAATACGAAAGAATAATGATAGTTGGAGGAAGGAAGGGAGAGGCAGGGAGCTGGGGAAGGAGGAAATAGGATCTTATACTCTGGGAACGAAAAAGAATATTACTCTGAGCTGGAGGAGGAAATGTCGAGGGGGAGGAGGGAGAACGGAGGAGAAACATGAGTGAAGAAGCAGGGTTTGAGGACTGGAGAGATGGGAGGAAAAGGCCCTCAGCAGGAGAGGGAGGGGAAGTGGGTTTGAGAAAGTGGAACAAGTGTCTTAGGCTCTGGGTACGGAAACAAATATTACCTCGAGTCTGAGGAGGAAGGAGGAAGAGAAACAGGGAGAGGAGGTAAAAGGAAAATGTGAGGGAATGAGAGGAGGAGAGACAGAGAGAGAGAAGTGAGGAGGAAGAGTCGGAGAGTGGAAGTTTGGATTTATACTTAGACTACCGGTACGAAAAAGAATATTACTGCTAATTAGAGGTGGGAAAGTGGGGGAGGGGGAAGGGGAATAACGGAGGGGGAAATGCGAGGGAATTATTAGGGTGACAGGATTGGAGGCGTGTGTCTGTGGGGGAGGGGGAAGGCCCGCAGTAGGAGAGGGAGAGGCAAAGGGTTTCAGAAAGTCGAAATGCAGTTTTATACATTGGGTACAGGGGAAAAAATGCTGTGCGTTGGAGGGGGGAGGGGGAAAGTGGAGACAAGCAGGGAGGGGAAGTGTGGGGGAAATACTATCATGAGGGAATAGGAAAAGCGAAAGAAGGGGAGGGGGGGGGGAATTACAACTAAGGGCGAGTGGCAGACAGGAAACAAGACAAAGTGGTACCAATATAACCACGTGGCTCCAATGCCTGGTTAATACAAACATCCCTCAGCTCCCTCTCAGTATCTCAACAGGAGGATGGTGGACCGCAGGAGGAGGGCAGTTTCAGCCTGCAGTCCCCTGGGTTCACATTACAGTTGAACTTGGGGCTACAACTTCTACTACAAGATTGCCACAGACTCAAGGAAGTGTCGATCAAGTTTTGATTTTGACAGTAGATAACGAGGTACAGATAATAGGATTTAGATTTATAGTCTGGTCACATGCCCAGGTACAGCTAATTGCAGGTACATTAACGATTTAACCAGTGTGAGAATTAGCTACGGTGATAAGAATCCTTTTCCTCCTGAAATGGAAAAATGTCTGTTGGAAGGGATATTTTTATTTGAAAGACAGAAGAGGAAATGCATTATTTTCTTTTCTCTTTCTCTACAGTTTTGTCACACACACACACACACACACACACACACACACACACACACACACACACACACACACACACACACACACACACACACACACACACATATCCACCCCGCGACACATATCCACCCCTATCCCCCACACACATTCACCCCCCCTCCTCCCCACCGGTAGGCAAATATTTTCTTTTTTTTTTTCTTTTAGCTGTCCGTAACGATGCGAATAATGTGACATGCATTTTGCAATTATTATATTTATTTAAAAGTTCAAAGCCTCGTCAGTTAAGCTAAAAATGAAAGGTATTCCTGTCATTTGCTTTCCCTCTGATATGAAATGTATTCCGATATATTCCATCATCATATTTCGGTCCCAAATTAAAACATATATCGCATACCCAATGACAACTCAACTCATCAACCTTTGGGCGGGTATATGTGAACTTTGCATTGTATTCAGGATAACAATGTGCGATTTTATTTAGTTCGGGAAGCTGGTTATCTTTGTGTATATATATATATTTTTAATTTAGGAAAGGCTAGGTTGGGTTAGGTTTGATTTCTTTGTATCAGGTGAGGTTTATTTGGTTTATATATTTAATTAAGTTTGTTAGTTAAGTTAGGTTAGGTTGGGATAAGTTAGAGACAAATTCTAATAACTCTTTCCATGCTATTCTTACACTTGGGATATTTATTTACACAAACGCCAAATCATTTTATTCACTCAAGACAAACATCAGAATCTGCGCGCAAAGTTGTGACTAGGTAATAAGAAATGTGTTTTTATTGTTGGTTTTATGCTGTATTAATATATCTACCAGGCATACACATCAATCAGAACTTAAAGGAGTATATTTCAAAATTCTCCAACACTTTCAATGAACAAAGAAGAAAAAAGTAAGGACACTCTTGCAAAGATTGTCTTGTCTGGAACAAAAGTACGCCTACAAAGCCACTGTGTCTTCTTCACATTCAGGGCATGACTGTAACTTTCTTCCAAACGCATCACATTAAACGACTTGAGACATATTGTATGTATCGTCAGACTGACATATCAAGCCTCTCTCAACTAAGGAAAATTAGAGATCAGAGGAAAATGAAAAGCAAAAGTGAAATATTCGTCGAACTTTGTTCCTCGAGTTTACACCTGACCTACTAAGCGCCTCTCTTCCAAACTTCCCATTTCTCCATCTTGAATGCCGAGTTGTAAGAACAGATTGAAACTAAACTATAATGCTGGCTACAGTGAAGCGCAATGGGATCTATATAGAGCGCTAGCATTGTCTCTTTGTGTCACAGAGCTACGTGGAAGGAGCTGCAAGACGACGAAAATACGGGCCAAGTTAAAGTGAAAGAACTATAACTGAGGAAAGTGAAAGGCAGAAGAGGTGAAATACTGGCCAAACTTCTGCCCTCGAGTGTGTAAAACAAAGACAAAGTAACCAGTGTATCCAACTCTTTAAATGTTCCCTGGAGACACAAGTTAACAAGCCATCGATAAAACGAAACCCAGGGAGAGTGTACCTTGCCGAACCTCGCGTCTGAAGTTCGGTCCGGACTGCAATGACCTATTTAAGTTTTGCGTCTTGTTTCAAAAGTAAAAGTCAGGAGGGGACGGGACGACGACCAAAGTTTCGGGCAAAATTAAACAGGGGATTTTTTTTTTTCTATGCTCAGAGTTAAGGCAAAATGAAACACAGGATTTATTTTAGGTTCAAAGTTTCCGGCAAAATGAAACAGGATTTTTTTTCGAGGATCAAAGTTTCAGATAAAGTGAAACATAGATTTTTTTTTTTTTTTTTTTTTTTTTTTTTTAGGCTGGAAGTTTTACTTTGGTGGATTTCTGGATTAGGATAAGAGCAAGCTTGATCATTGCAGTTGATTGTTACATAAAAAAAGGAAGACGAGATATATGATGATTGAAAAATAATGATGAGCAACTTTAAGCTTAATGACTGTAGAAAATTGTTGGATGAGGAGATGAGCAAAGTTAACCTACGATGAGTAGATTATTGTTACATAATAAAGGGGAAAGATTAAAGAATTGTTTAGTTACGAGAGAGAGAGAGAGAGAGAGAGAGAGAGAGAGAGAGAGAGAGAGAGAGAGACAGACAGACAGACAGACAGACAGACAGACAGAGAGACAGACAGACAGAAAGACAGACAGAATTATGCTACAATAATGATGATGAACGAGACAGACTGACTAGGCTGAGAGTATAGATTTAGCTTGATGATCGTCCCATAGTTCTAGCATAAACTCTCCCTCTAATTAATCACCTAAGATATGCAGGGAAGTGAGGAGGTAACTGTTTCATCAGCCAATATTTTTCCATGTTAAAATTGTTCCTGATTATCTAGTTTAGGACATATCTATTTTTCAAAATGTATATAATGATGCTGCAAGCACCCAGAATGTCCTTTGATTACTCTCTCTCTCTCTCTCTCTCTCTCTCTCTCTCTCTCTCTCTCTCTCTCTCTCTCTCTCTCTCGAACTGATTAACACCATATCTCTCAGAACTGCTTTAAATCTCTGTATGTGCAAGTACCATATTAAAAAATGAACCTAATGATCTTTTAAATTCCTATCACACTCACTTAGATCTCCTAGACACACTATTTACCTTTTGATATAACAATCTAGTCCCTGATTGACGTCCTCGACACCTTTTTTTTCAGAGTTACTTTAAAACCTCAACCGGGTCATTACCATATTAAATTACCCCTCCCCCCTCAGTTTCATTTCCAACGTATTGGTATGCTTGCCGCAGCTCACCAAATAGCCTCATTAGCGCTGTTACGAGCGCTGTTATGGCACCGATACACCGGGTACTGATGACTCTGGTTCCTGCCCTGAATCGCGTGTTAAGTCCTGATTGCCGCAGTGTAGATAAGGGCACTGTTGATGACCACTGACTGTTAGGGTGCGGACTTTTATGGCTGGGAAATGTGAGTGGTGAATTTGGCTAGAGTAATTGCTGTACTGTGTGTGTGTGTGTGTGTGTGTGTGTGTGTGTGTGTGTGTGTGTGTGTGTGTGTGTGTGTGTGTGTGTGTGTGTGTGTGTGTGTGTGTGTGTGTATGTATGTGTGTTTTAATGACGTTAGTGAAGGTACACGTTTAGCTATACTGAATTAATGCAGATAAGTGAGCTATTGATGGCTATTGCTATTGACATGAAATCCCGGTTTAGGAGATGTGTATGGGGAGTTCGGTTGTACAAAATGATTGCTGTGGTATGGTGATGTGCGGTGATTTTTTGTGGTTTTATTCCTGACTGTAACTGTAATCAATGATTGCTTTAGCGAGGCGGTCAGTTATGAAGATTTGTTATATAAAAAGTTTGCTGAGGATATATAAGACTACTGTGGTTAGGTGGTGTGCGGTAAAGCTTGTCTATTATGAAAGGGTGCTTCGGTTAAAAATGTCTTTGGCGATGTTCTGTTGCTATAAGGGTAGAGGAAATACTTGTGAACAGAGAGTGAGGCTTGTGAGTGATGATTCTAAATTAATATCAGAAAGCAATCTGTATTTCATTGATAGTTCAGAGAGTTGCCAGTACTGAAAGAATCCTACATACTTGTTGTTGTGGGACTGTGTTGTGATTTTGGTTGTGAGGTTAGTCTGTAAATTAATATTCTGCTTACTCAGATTATAGTCACCGTCACGTCAAAATGGTAACTAAGATATATTAGAAAGCGCTAAAAATTGGAAATGCGTCTATCTCTCAGTTTGCCTACGCCCTGGGAATGGGTTCGAAATATAACCTGTAGCGAACATTTACGGTGGATGCTGGAAGTAATTTGTATTTCATATGGTTGCACGTACTTCCACCTTCAGTTTCCCGTTGATAAAATATTCAGACGCTGACACAAGCATACCGAACAGCCTGCAACACTTGAACTTGCATTTACACAGCTCCCATTACTGATCCTCATCCCTCATTAGTACCTGACCATCTTGAGGAAGGGTTAATTGTAGCTATCACTCTCCCTCCGAAGAAAATGCCAGGTCTCTGCAGTGAATTTCATACGAGACGATCATGCTGAGGTACTGCTCTTTGGCTACAGGAATGATAGGGGATGCATGTGAAAAAGAAATCGAGGTATGGCAGCCATGATTCGGGATACTCTCTTATTATTCTGTTATTATTATTCTACTGTTATTCTACTCTCTATAACACCGTGCATCTCGAACATGACAGAGGTGAGATTGTGTGGATATGCGGTGGGTGAACGTGATTTAGATATAACAGTAAATTAATTGCTTTGTTCCGAGCTGTACCCAGAAGTCAGGTCAGTCATTACCACAATACCGAAGTGGGACGCGACCAGATCTCATAGGATTGGAATAATATATATATATATATATATATATATATATATATATATATATATATATATATATATATATATATATATATAGTTTACATACATACACACAATACCGATTCATACCCTCGCACACACACACACATTTCCTCTAGACACACAAACAACCATCCTCATACTATTTTCCATCCTCCCACGTACTCACGAAATTTATATTACGTGAAGCTTTGCGACGCCCGCGAGAGAGAGAGAGAGAGAGAGAGAGAGAGAGAGAGAGAGAGAGAGAGAGAGAGAGAGACAAAGCTTTCATCCTTTTTTTTTTCTCTCTCTCGTTCATTCCGCCACACACTAACAAAATCAGAACTGCGGACTAATGACGTTGTTTATTGTTAGTGTTCCGCGTCGCGTTGATGTAGTTGGATGTACTGCTTTTGACGGGGACCACAACACTTTTTATTTATTAATGTATTTTTTTTTTATACTTTTGATGTGGTAACTGTTGATACAGAAACGCCGGCATGCATACACTAGGATACACATAAGCAAAAATAACAGGCACGGACACAGAAACACACAACACATACACATTTGCTCTTAACACATACCTATCATGGCTCTCTCTCTCTCTCTCTCTCTCTCTCTCTCTCTCTCTCTCTCTCTCACACACACACACACACACACACACACACACACACACACACACACACACACACACACACACACACACACACACACACACACACACACACAGATATCTATCCACGGGAAAGGGGAAGCTGCTTTCGTGGTTTTGTCAATAAGATTATTTGACACCGTGTAGTTGTTAGTGTCGGTTTGTTGGTGCATTATTTTGAGTACTAGTTTCCCGTGTCGATCTAGTGGGAGGTATACGTGTTTACTTAATTATTCAGTAGTTACCTGGGTATTTAAAAAGTTAGCCAGTCAGTTAGTTACCAGTTAGTGTTAGTTTGTGTTAGTTATCCGTCGTATGCTTGATTTTATGTCCCCCTACCGTGCTAACTTGGGGAGTGGGAGGGGGTCGTGTGTTGCATTAATTCCTCTTTTGGGAGTTCATATTTCCCTCTTTCCCCGATGGATATTTTGATGAATGTTCTGACAGGGAAATGATATGTGTGGAGGCCAACATTTTCCATCGTCCAAAATTGCTGTATACTGTATATATATATATTTTTAAATTGTGGACATCGGCTAGAGGACATGGAGTTTGGATTGAATTTTTTTTTTTATGCACAATTCCATCATCATTCATTTACATTATTGTCCTATATCAAGCTTTCAGTACTTCAGCTTGGGTTAAAATAAAGCAGACACACACACACACACACACACACACACACACACACACACACACACACACACACACAGTGAGAGCGTGCGTCCTTGCGGGTGTGTGTGCAGGCCAGTCAAGAAGTAAAATGGCCGAGTACTTTACATGAATAAATTATGCTTCCGTGTGCTGGCCGAGAGGGAGCACCGGTACTCACGAGAGACCTGGGAGGACAAATATTTACACAGAGTTCTCATTATTATTTTTCCCAGTGATGTACTAAAGAGTCTGCGTAGGAGGCCTTCCATCTCTTCCTGTGAGATTTCTATTCCCAATTTCACCCAAGTTTTCTCTTGTACCTGTGCCTTTTATGTTAATTTTAATATCGAAATAGTTGGTATAAATGAATAAGAAAATAATGATAACGTGATATAGGCAGAAGTTATGTGATAAATAAGAGGTGATAGGAAGCCTCAACCCCTTCAACACGATGACGTATTTCATTTATTTACAGACGATGGGAAGATGCAATAGTCCACGAGCGTTCTGCAGAAAAGGAAGATACACTCAAGTTACCGGTACGCAATGCTCTGATATAAAATTGATACGCACCATATTCTATTGTTAAGCACAGCATTACACTCCGGACCAACGTTACATCTATGCCGGTACTCCCTTACTACTATGATATTAACTTGCTATAAAGGGATGAATATATCTAGAGAAGGACACGCATTTCAAACTGGGGAGGTTAGATACAGGCTTCACCATCCCCTGCACTGATCGGATGCACTTCCAAGATGAATAAAGTAACCTTGTAGCAGCAAGGATAAACTACAAAAATACGTCATCAGGGGAGAAGTACAGTACTTAAATAGTACTGTAATATAAAACTGATAGGTGCTCCTCTTCAAGGCGTGTCACTCAACTTCGTACAGTACCTACACTCTGTTCACTCCAACCTGACCTAAAATAATCATCTCTCCACTTTGAATGCTGGGCAGTAGCAAAAGAGTTTAGCACTAAAAGAATTTATATAACACTGAATCGGATAGTAAGGTGATATAGGACTTTATATTGGAATTCCTTCATCTTTTATTTCCCAAAGTTATGCTCATCCTTCCCTGACACATGTTGATATAGATTTTTTCTCCTTCGATTCCCTCATCTATCATTCTCCAAAGTCATGCCCTTCCCTCTGGCTCACAGGATTATATAAGGCATCATTTCTTACTTCAGATTTCCTCATCTATCATTTTCAAAAGCTCTCCTCTTTCTTTCCGAGACACCCTGGATATCTGATGTGTACTTTATTACAAGGCAAGTCACTCATCTTTGTACCCATGTCTACAGCCCATCGATACCCAAAACAAAGGTAATCCATTCCAAAGAGGGTACCCAAACAACACAGGGAAAGCCATCATGTGCCCTTTGTACTATGTGATCAATAGTTTCTTTTAAATTCTTCAGAAAGATGAGATTAATTATGGGGATTTTTTAACAGCCTACGTAATTTTGTTCAGCTCAAAGGGAGAGTTTTTGAATTAGTGAGATTAGATGTAGGATTCATTAAGCTCGTTCCATTTTTTTATTCTTTCACTACCACTCTCTCTCTCTCTCTCTCTCTCTCTCTCTCTCTCTCTCTCTCTCTCTCTCTCTCTCTCTCTCTCTCTCTCTGCAAAAGTAAGATATAATACTACTAAACGTTGCTTCTACTGACACGTCCCTTCAGTATCGTGGCAACTTTTTAATCAATTCAGATAACACACAGATAAGTAGATAGATAGATAGATGGAAGGGTGGATGGATGAATTATACAGAGGGATAGATGGATGGATTAGATAGATTGATTGATGGATAGAAGAATGGATGCATGGATGAGAGAGAGAGAGAGAGAGAGAGAGAGAGAGAGAGAAATTCCTTGATCATTATCCAAAACGTAAAACAAATATACCAAGCAGACCCACCAATACTGCACAACCAGCAGACTGTCATGTTGCGTCCTGTGTGTGTGTGTGTGTGTGTGTGTGTGTGTGTGTGTGTGTGTATTGTTTATTCTATGATTTTCTTCATCATCACCGAAATAAGCTGTATACCTCCCCCCCCAAAAAAATAACACCCACTCCTACTCCCTAAAGCTAACAGTCTGTCGTGGTAGTACCTTCTAAGCATGATGGATGGTGCTATTACCTCTGTGTACAGGGCACCGCTTTGGTTATAACAGCCTGGTTGTATATTCATGTCATTTGTTCACGCCACTCACACCCACTCCGGCATATCGGTGTCTATAACTTACCGCGACGGGTCCTAGGTAGCTGGGTTTGCTGAGTTTTTCAATCAAATAGCGTGGCTTTATTATTTATTTATTGTTTTATTTGTAACTACTTCAAGATTATTTTGTTCAGCTTAGGAGGACACATCGTTTTGGTCTAGGCCGCTAGGATGCAGAGGGGGTAATAAAGGTGTAGCCTAGCCAAGGGCCCCTACCAACGACGGGTCTTCCCTCCCTGTTAAACCCTGGCTGCTGTTTCTCATCAGCTAGGGGTACGATTAGAGGGTGAACAGAGATTGCACTAGTCTATGGTTCACAGCTGTACATAAATTAACCCCTTCACTGAGATGACATTATATATAAAATGCCTGCTATACCCGTAGGGTTTTATTAAGCCTTTTGGGACAGACTTTCCTGGCTAGAGAGGTTAGACCTCCTTTCTCTAATCCTTTTACGATAAGAGACCTTCCTTTAACTTTATAAAGTCGGCTGGAGGAAGTAGGTATTAAATGAAAAGGTACGTCATAGCAGAGGTGAAGTTTAGCATCCACAGTTGCTTTGTATGTAAACAGGAGTGTCGGTGGGGCCATACAGAAGGGCAGTGCAAACAGTGATATCGAATACAAATACACAAACCATTCCCCTTAAAAGCCGTATCAAATCCTAGCTCGCACAGTCTCCAGCGAAGTCCTCTAGTCAGTCTAAACACACCAAGAACCATGTGAACACTTGTAGGAGAAAATTAGTACTGTACTGGAGCTGATGTGGTAAAAATTTAAGGTAAGGTACGGACGAGGCAGTATTATGAAAGCTTGTGAGAAAAATGAGCAATATTTGGCACCCTGATGTGGGAAAAAGTTAGGGCACATAAGACGAGTTAGATTATATAATTATGGCAATCGGCTTCATAGGAGTCGGTAGGGATGTCAGTCATTTCTCTGTCTAGCTATTTGTCTATCTATCTGTCTAGCTGTCTGTCTGTCTGTCTCTCTATCTACTTACCTACTTATCTATCCTACAAGAGGTGGCCACAAATGAATCTCCTCCATGATAATTCCAGATATAACGTTCGAATGGGATCCAGACCCATCAAATTTTCATCCAAGTCCAACTACACTGTTGGGATACAAACTGTGTCTAACAGTCTGACCGGCCCATGAATCGAACCCGGTTTCTTCCGTATGTGAATTAGATGCAATAGTCAGAGTACAAACTGCTCCCTTGGGAGTACTAGATCTAGACTGTTTGAAAGGAGCACAGAGGGACATCATTACTTTTTCCATATTTCGTAATTGAAACAGTGGAAGGAATACTGATAATGTCCGTCGGCAGCTTTATAAACAAGGGTACGCTGGCTAGTATTGCTCTCCTACATATAGAACATTAGTATGGGACTGTACCATACAAATCTGCTGGCCTATATACTGTATATATAACATTACAATGGAAATATAACATACGAAATGCACTGTGCGTAATGAAATATTTGCCGTGCTAAAAAAAATAAAAAGTGAACAGCAGCAACCATGCATGTCCTGCGAGCGGCAATTATTATTTGTTGATATTGCACGGTAACGAGTACTCCCAGAGATAGATAGATAGATAGATAGATAGATAGATAGAGAGAGAGAGAGAGAGAGAGAGAGTAGTAGTAGTAGTAGCTGTTATTGTTGTTGAGTAACCCCGGGTCTGTCTGGCTAAGCAGACCCATCAACCACAGGGAAGCAACCGCCCCTGCAGGGCCCTCCTTCGCAATGAACCGATGTTCCTTTGCGGGAGTGTGGAGGTTTGGTTCCCCTATGCAACTTCCACCTAGTTAATAGGAGCACCATAAAAGGAACCACATCACTCCGTGATTTGATTATCTGGTTACCACCCAGTGTTGCCAATGATTTCCTGGGCAAAAGGAAACCAATAGATTTGCTACTCAGTGTAGAGCCACCTGAAGCAGAAAGAAAAGTAATAAAAAGTAACAGAAAGAATGGGAGAAACACTAAGAGAAGAGATCACACACACACACACACACACACACACACACACACACACACACACACACACACACACACACACACACACACAAATTATACAGGTGAAGGAAGAAGCAGGTAGCGCTACATCAAGTGAATGGATGAGGGTTGCCACTACCTACCACCACGTTGTGGTTGTCAAGGATTTAAGCAAAAATAATCATGTATCTTATTTCTCACCACGATCTACCCACAACCCTATAGGCCTATTTGACCGAGCTTATCATTTCGATAACAGTATAATTCCCAACCGTACTGCAGTCGCTGAGTTTGTCCCCTCCATCATGCCTACTTATACGTAAGGTCCTGAGCATTAGCTATGTGTGCATTGTGTAGTGAAGCAGTGTGCGGTGTCGTAAGGAGTGTGTAGCTCGGCAGGGAGTGTGTGTGGCGAGGCAGTGTCTGTGGCGAAGCAGACTGTGTGGCTAGGCAGTGTGTGTGGCGAAGCAGAGTGTGTGGCGAAGCAGAGTGTGTGGCGAAGCAGAGTGTGTGGCGAAGCAGAGTGTGTGGCGAGGCAGTGTGTGGCGTGGCAGTGTGGAGGCGGGGGTGAGATTATATTGATCAGCAGGGTGAGGGCTGTGGTCACGGGCGCATCAGTCCAGTCCTCACGCTACACACGCTTCGACACACTCACGCTCCGACACATGCACAGACACACTCACACTCCGACACATGTTCAGACACAAGCTCCGACACATGCTCAGACACACTCATGCTCCAACACACGCTCTGACACATTCACGCCCCGATACAGTCTCCGACACATTAATGCTCTGCCGCGCTCACGGTCCGACACTCACACTCTGACGCACTTCACGCTATGACACACGCTCCGGAACATTCGCGGTCCGACACATTCACGCTCTGATGCACAATCCGATACACTCACTCTCCGACACATTCACGCTATGCCACGCACTCCGACACACACTCCGCTAGAAACTGTGCCATATCACATACTCTGCCTCACTGACGCTACACTAAGGCTCTAACACACTCATGCTCCGACACACACTCTGACGCATGCTCTAACCGGCCAACACTGACACCACGCTCAGACACTCGCATGCTCTGACACTAGCTTAGAGACTCCCATACTCAGGCCCACTCACGAACCGACACACACACTGACACATAAAAGCTGAGACACACACTCTCTGACACACTCAACCTCTGGCATACTCTTTGACACACACCTCGACATACTCACGCTCTAACACATTCATCCTCAACCACCCTTATGCTCCACCACACCCCACACACTCCACAACACTCACACCCTGATAACACACACACACTGCTCTCTTTCCACCACATTCCTGCTAAGACATATTCATCCTCTAACTCACTCATTCTCTGACATTTCCAAGCTACAGCACTCGCCAAAACTCCTAGACACTCACATTCCTGAGCTCTCATACTCTCAAACATTCATGCTCCCACACACTCATCCTCCCACATAGTAATGCTCAAACACACTCATGCCTGCACATACGTTCTCACACACTCACGCTCCCACATACAGTACTCATGCTCCCACACACTCCCGCTCCTACACACTCATGTTCCCCCACTCTCATTCTCCCATTCTGTCATTCTTCTTTTCATACTGACAATAATGATTTCACTATATGGAAAGTCCAAAAGAGAAGAGAAGAGAGAGAGAGAGAGAGAGAGAGAGAGAGAACTTCAACCATTCACCTTCCTACATTACAATTTATCTGTTATATTTGTGTCTTAGTGACATCCTGGGAGAGCTGGCCTCAACAAAAAGATATTCAGACGCCTTTGTCCCTACTCAGTAAAGACTCCCATTCCCACGAAACGCCGTCCCTGCCTTGACATATCTCTCTCTCTCTCTCTCTCCACTCACAAGTTTTTCCTCTTCCCTCGACTTTTCACCATCCTGTTTTGCCATAACGATCCGGGAGTGTAGTGCGTCTCTCTCTCTCTCTCTCTCTCTCTCTCTCTCTCTCTCTCTCACACACACACACACACACACACACACACACACACACACACAAACACAAAACTGGTATTTCTATAATATTCACACCACAGTGGATTTACTCTAACCTGACAGAGACCCCTAACCCCTCTCAGCTTAGTTAATGGCCAAGTGTGGTTAAACTAGAGGGGCGACTTGACTTGGACCAGGTTTTTATCCTTTTGTATCTTATTTTACGTAGCTCAGCGGCAGGATAAGACAATGCTACAGCTGTGCATCTTCTTCATTGCAGTTCTTTGTGACTGGCAGGATATTCTACTGTCAGTCTATTTTTAAATCTCTGAAATGAAGAGAGATGGGAACTTTAGGCCAAGCTAGAGTAAAAAAAGGGCATCGTATCAAACGAGTCCCATTCGTACCATGTAACTAAGGCTCGTCAAGTTCCATGCATCCAAATCTTATACTCCCTTTACCCTAACGTGGCCCAGATTTTCGTCCTTTTGCAGCTTATTTTACATAGGACACTGGCAGAAAAAGACAATGCTTCTGCCCTACATCCTACCCACTTATTTCTCTCTGACAAGCATCATATTCTAGTCTATTCATACAGCTCAGCATTTGTGGTGGAGAGATGGCAATATTAGGCCAAGTAAAAACAGTATAGTATTCCAGTTGTGGGAGTAGCTCAGGTCCATCAAATAATAACAAATTGAACTATATTATTCCTGTAACAGCCGGTCTAATTCTCACAAGGCTATATTCTGCCCACGCAATGTTCAAACAAAGCTCACATTCACACTAAGCTTATGCTTCACTTCCCCACCTCCATATACACACTTAGTAACACTTACGCTCCTCACACCATTCACGGTTTGAGTATCATTTGTTATTACGCTATGGGACCCACATTCACACTACATTTACAATTTCACTCTTGAGGTATGATCTGTTTCGTTGTTTACGTACTCACTGGTATTATCTCATGCTTTTCACACACACACACACACACACACACACACACACACACACACACACACACACACACACACACACACACACACACACTCATTAACACTTAGTCACGCACCTCACACCATTCACGCTTCAAGCACCTTCAAAGCCTCTGTTATTACTCATGCTAAAGAACGAAATCTCACACTTCAGTCTCTCATTCACTCTCTCTCTCTCTCTCTCTCTCTCTCTCTCTCTCTCTCTCTCTCTCTTTTTTTATTGGAAGGGAACACTTACTCGAACATCTAGCCTTTGGTTCCTTCTTCCTTGCATGAAAACGAAAGGTTAAAACTCACTTTTTTAGTAGTGTAACACCTCAGTCCTCTTCGTAAAAAAAAAAAAAAAAGGAAAAAAGTAACACAAAGAAAGAAGAAAGGAAAATTATAGAAATCATCCAAGCGTGGGATATAAATTTATGATGATGATGATGATGATGATGGTCAGCAAGTCTGAAAGGCAATTTGCGTGGACGATAGAGTTTTAATACAGGGACTATCACAGCCAGACAGCCGCATAAACTTTATCAAGGCATCTGCATACTGCTCTTGACAGCTCTTTACTGACGCATCACCACCGTCCTTCCTCATACAGACCAACCAATTATTAAACTATTCCCTTGAACTAAAGGGAAAATATGATGATAGTAGTAGTAGTAGTAGTAGTAGTAGTAGTAGTAGTAATCATCATCATCATTATCATGATCATCATATTAAGCATAAGGTTCATTTCATTCCATCATTAATCTTACCCCCTCCTCTGATAGTTATAAATGAAACGCGCAAGATATCAGGAACAGAGAAAGACAACGAAATACTGAAGAGTTATCATACCGGTCCAGAGAAATGGATGACGTGTCTATTCACTCACCTTTCCATCCCAACACCCTCTTCAATTTAGTAAACAAGATGAGCAGGACACAGGAACAGAAAACAAACAAACAAACACACACACACACACACACACACACACACACACACACACACACACACACACACACAAAAGCAATAGGTTTTATAAGAGTCAGAAGAATCTTAAGGGTAGTCATAAATCAATTTGTCATTTAAACTATGGGTAACTTTTTTTTTTTCGCTAAGAATGAAACTGGCACGAGAAAGAAAAAATAAAGAAATCAGTAAATAAATAAAACATTGCAATAATCCATAGACTATTCCACTATCCGCCGAAATGGTTCCTATTGTGTATGTTCACTTTCAATTCTTGCCTTGGAAATTGATGGCTTTTTAACGTCACAGCCTTGTCATTATCTTCCTTTGTACTACCTCGCGGGACAGTATAACAGTGAAGAGTGATGACAAAGGACTGACAGGGTAATGAGTAGCGAATTGGACAGGGAAAAGCTGGGGAAACGTGACATTGATGGACAGGGCAGTGAACATGGACTGAAAACAGCTGAAAAGGGCGTTCCAGGAATGCATTCTCTCTCACTGTTTTTTTTTTTTTAATCCCACTTTTTTTTGTAGGTTGAGGGGGAGGGGGAGATAAGACAAGACGGATTTCCAACATCCATAATCAGACGGCTACCGAAGTGGTTCTAGACAAAGCAGCAGACTTTCTGGTACAACAGTGTGACAGCAGACAAGTTGGCAAGAAACGTCACCACACATATTGACATCATAACCTGACAGCTGATGGTGGCACATATTCTGACACCATAAATTATCACGACAGCTGACGAAATGCCATTAATGTCAGAAAACATTTTAAGTTCACTGTAGACGAGGTGGCTTGAGAAACAGCAATAACCAAAAACATCACAACCCGACAATTTAACGAGGATGATAACAGCAACGCGCGTCGCATCTGTTGGCTTGGTGGCAAAAGACAGCACCACACATTCGGACATCATAACCTGAAGATTGATGAGATGGCTGTCGATCATGCCTTGACAGCTTGTAGGACAGCAAGATAGACGGGAAAGAAGGGTATATTTTAACGTCGTAATGTTGACGACTGATGAGACTGCACGATATATCTAAACTGACAATACCACGAACTGACAAAGTATAGAATGCCACACCTCACACTGTCGCATCTCACACTGACAAACCTCACATCCACCTCACACTGTCGCATCTCACATTGACAAACCTCACATCCACCTCACACTATTCCATCTCACCATACTACAATACATCACTTCACACTGCCGCTCTCTCTGCCATCACAACGTGTAGTGATAAATATGCGAGATAAAGAATACAGCATATAACCGTGATACAGAAAAAAAATGAATCTGTGCAGTGGGCGAAGGGAGGTGTCGTAATGTAAGCCATGACTGTGTGTGTGTGTGTGTGTGTGTGTGTGTGTGTGTGTGTGTGACTTACTACGCAAGACAAAGCATCTCCCTCGAAACAAAACAAAGAACGTCCATCCATTGTCCCTTTACGCTACTGAAAGAGCAAAGGTGATTTGTATATATATGAGTCTACATTATTCATTCGTGATTTTACCTTGTCCCAGCATGCATCTATTGTCAAAGCAGGTGATATCGATTTTATCTCTACAAAGCGCATAAACTGGCAAAAATAATGGTGCGGTAAATTGCATATGTCATGATAAAATTAACACTGATGCTCCTGTGACTCACTCTCAGCTGAAGAAAATCGTCTGGGGTTAGCTGCTATACAGAGCTTGATTTGTTCCGACAGTGAGAGTAGTAAAGGTATCAGTATTAACATTCCCAGGCTCCTTTGTTTACTCTTAGCCAAATAAAATGAGCTGACGTTAGTTGAACGAAAATATAGAAGATGCAGCCATGAAAGTAGCAGGAGTACTTGTAGTTGTAATAGTAGCAGTAATCGTTGTCGTTGCCGTGGTAGTAGTAGTAGCAGCAGCAGTAGTACCAGTAGTAATGGAAGTAGTAGTAGTAGTAGTAGTAGTAGTAGCAGTAGTAGCCCCAGGTTCTGAAACGTGAACCCGGTGGACTACAGAACGAAGTTGAACCTCTGCATTCCACCATCCTCCTTTCGGGAGATAGGCAGGGAACTGAGGGACGTTTGTATAATAAAGAAGTTCCACTTTCCGGTTATATTGGTGCCACCACGTGAAGGCGTCCCTCTCCAGCTCCACTCAACAAATAAAAACAGTACATAAGAGAAAATAAAAAAGAAATTCGGTGTTTCCGGGTAGTGGATCAACACAGTATATTTTTCATGAAGCCCCCCCCCCCCACGTACTACCCGACCCCTCTCTCTCTCTCTCTCTCCCC
Organism: Coenobita brevimanus; assembly: GCF_032717465.1. Classification (NCBI taxonomy): domain Eukaryota; kingdom Metazoa; phylum Arthropoda; class Malacostraca; order Decapoda; family Coenobitidae; genus Coenobita; species Coenobita brevimanus. Next base: position 5,760,856 of record NC_136981.1, read on the forward strand.
TCATTTTTTTCTCTCCTCTCGATTTTTCACCATCCTGTTCCGCCTTAACGATCTGGGACTGTAGTGCGTCTCTCTCTCTCTCTCTCTCTCTCTCTCTCTCTCAAACGCTGCTCCTGGGTTTAGTAATGTCTTATGGGCTCATTTTTCTTAATTCTCATCAATACACTAATCATGCAAGAAATTTAGTCCCCCTACGATCGAACCTGCTCCCCTAATTTATTGCTGTTGAGAGAGAGAGAGAGAGAGAGAGACCAAAAATATGAATGCCGGCAGGACTAAAGTTTCACCATTCAACCATAAAAATGTTGAATTTCGCATGATATCTCAATAGAAAAACTATGACACAATATCTGAAGAAAAAATAAATAAAAACAAATACCAATCCAAGAGAAAAAAATATTTAAATAGAAACCCACCCAAAAATCAAACAGCAATCCCCACCCCTCCAAAAAAAAACTCAAATAGCAACCCCCTACCCCCCAAAAAAAACAAATAGTCACCCCCCAAAAAATCAAATAGCAACCCCCCCCCAAAAAAAAAAGTCAGATAGCAACCCCCACTCAAAAAAAATCATCAAGCGACCCCCATCCCCCCAAGAAATCAAATTGTAACCCCCACCCCCTAAAAACCTAAAATAGCAATCCCCCCCCCCCTAAAAAAAAAACAGCAACTCCAAAGGAAAAAGTCTAACTGTAAAAAAAAAAAAAAAAAAAAATCCCTAGAAAATCTTCAAGAAAATATTGATCTAATTTACTCTGGCTAGTATAACCTTCCCGAGCTCTACGTGTCAATAAACTATAGGCTTATCCATTAATCGATTTATCTCGACTGGTGAGCTTTTTGTCATCTTGCTATCATCAGACGATTTTACTCCCCACTGGCAATCCCCCCGAGATTTAAGGACATCCATCCAGGGCCCTCATTCTCCTCGGTTAAGGATGTTCCCTAACATCTCTTCCTTAGCGATTTATTCTTGGATATGGCTAGTTAATATCCTTTTGTATGTTACTTTTGCACAGCGTGGTAGACTGGAAGGAATTATGTCAACACAGAAAAAGACAGTGAGGCGAAATAAGCAAAACAAATCACTTAGAAAATGGAGTTAGAGAGATTCCAGCTCGTGTCAGCAGAATATATCCCAAAGATAAAATACTCATACACTCCTTAACTCCTTCAGTCTCATGCGGTATTACTCCATTTTATTCTAGTTAAATCCAAACGTTGTCCTTCAGGTTAGAGAGAGAGAGAGAGAAAGAAGTCTGAAGGTAAAGGATTAATTAAGGTTACTGGTAAAGCTTCTCACCTAATTTTCCTTTCGAAGAAGAAAAAAGCATCACGTGCTGCAAAGAATGAGCTCTAAAAATTCACAGGATGGAAGAGCGTAAAGGTGAAACGGTGATTCATGGCACTCCCGAAAATTCCAAATTCTTTTTCTCAGAGTGAAGGACACACGTGGTCATTTTTTCACGCCTACATCAGACTGACACTCTCAAATGGAGTCACTGTTCCACGGCAGTATTAAGCTGACAGACACACAAGAAGTCACTGTTCCACGCACATATCAGACTGACAGACACACACGTAAAATCACTGTTCCACGCATACATCAGACTGACAGACACGGAAGAATATTCATTGTCCCACGGTTATAGTAGAGTGACAGATAATTCTGATCATTCTGCCACGCTTACATTATACCGACACACACACATTTCTCTCTCTCTCTCTCTCTCTCTCTCTCTCTCTCTCTCTCCCCTATATTCTCCCCCTACGCATTAACTTAGCTAACAAATGCAATATAATCCCCGAGTCAGTTCTACATGTTAACACTTTTCACTTGTATCGTTGTATTACTTTCCAGCAAATATTATGCCATTTTGTTCTAGAGGAATATTAGCCTTTGATGGGCTAATCACCTATTCAGAAATTCAGCCATCCATCTATCCAACCCACCATCCAGTTATCCTTCCATCTACCCACATACTTATCCATCTACCTATCCACCCAACCACCTATTTATCAGGCCATCAACCCACATACTTATCCACTTGCGGTTATCCATCCACCCACCCAACCACCCATTTATCCAACCATCTACCAACATACTTATCCACTCCCACACGTATCCATCCACCCATTCCTCCACCTATCCACCCAACCACCCATTTATCCACATACTTATCCACTTTCACACTTATCCATTCACCTACCTACCCACAAAGCCAGCTTATTCATTCACACACCTATCAATCCACCCACACAGCATGCACCTCTCCACCTACGTACATTTCCATTCGCACACCTGACCATCCATCCACTGACCTGTTCACCCACCTAACTAACGGCAAACCCATCCACCCACCCATCCACTTCTTGATTAACCAGTATCTCTGCTAATTTTATACACGATAAAACCATACGATTTCATTCCGCTAAAAAGATACCATAGTCATTCGAGCGTTAAAAACTAACTCTCTGAGCTCTGTCGCCTGGTTTAATGTGATGTGGTATATTGTTCCGGTTAATACCAGGTGATTTATTTCTGCTGAGAGATGTATTAGCGTCAGGGTAAGCTCAACAAACACACAGAAAGCAACTTTCTATATTTTTAAGGTCCATTACTGCAGACTCGTTTATACGTTTAATTTATTCTCACAGCGGACTAATTTATTGTGATTCAGTGGGGTACAGCCTATCTACATAAACAGTGGCATTGCTGCTTTCGCACTGACATGTTTTATTCATTGCAGCACCGAGCGATTTTGCCCAACTAAGGGAAATCCTAGGAATCGAAGAACGGGGGGAAAAAAAAATTGCCTTATTGACTCTCTCCCAGTAATACACCCATCAATATTTTAAAATCAGGTTAGCATCATGTAATTTTGCTGGAAAGATATCCTTGTAGGAGCCAGTTACGTACGGTACTTCTGGATAATTATTATTTCAGGTTATGTCAGGGGATTACATGATGATTAAGAGAAAATTTGAGCATCAAGGATAATAAACTATTTATTTAGGCCCACAGCTAGGTATTTTATTGAACTTAAGAATAAAGAGGACACCGAAGGAATTAAAATCTATCACAGACAAACGTTTTGGCCGAGAATAAGGAGTCTCATGTTTTATTCATCTTATGGCGGACGAATAAATTCAGGTCTTGAATATTAACCCCAGCTAAGAATTTTAAGAAACTACGGTCTTTTCGCTATAGTTTTTTCACTTTAACTCTGCCCAGATTTTCGTCTTTTGCAGCTTACAGTATTAAACTATCTCTACGGTGAAAAAAGTGATCCTGCTCTGCATCCTTTCCATAACACTTCTTCGTGACTAGTATAATATTCCTGTGTTAATCTGCTGTTATAACTGTGAATTTAACATGGAGGAACGGAATTTTAAGCCAAGTTAAAAAGAAAAGAATATTGCCCTGTAATTGCCAAGGACGGACTGAGTCATTAGCCTACATTCAAGATTGCACCATTATATCTTCCTCGGGAGGTCCTTTGAGTCAAAAGAGTGGCTAAAAATACCATAATTATTCCTCTCCCTGATGCATCTTGCTCAGTCTAGTACCATGCAATTTTGTCCAATTTACCCATTCATTACAATTATTCCATAACTTCATACTTCCTCCAGACTTTCTTCAACTTTATGGAAGATCTCTTGTAGCGAGGGAGATACGGGGATCCACATTCATCTCTTCTAGGTCGAAATATGCAGTCATGAGTAAACTTTCATTCTCTGGTGAATCTGCCAAAGGAAGGCGTCACATCCTTTCCTCCACGTCACCAACATACACTCTCCTAATCAAATTTCTTATTATCCATTCTCTTCCCCTTTCACTCTCCCCCTCCATCTCACTCACACTCTCCTAGTCAGTCTCTCATTATCCATTCTCTTCCCCTTTCCACTTCCCTCACATGCACTCTCCTAATAAGTCTCTTATTATTCATTTTCTTCATTTTGTACTCCCCCTCCACCTCACTCACGTACACTCTCCTAGTGAATCTTTCGTTATTTATTCTCTTCCCATTTCACTCTACCCCTTCACCTCACACACATACACTCTCCTAATAATCTGTCATTATCCATTTCCTTCACATAGCCTTAATATGTAAAAAAGCAAATAAATATCATCCACACAATATAGATTTAAGAAGCAGTCATCAAACTAGTATTTCCAGTTAGGTACATGAGTTGACTCCAGCTGTTTATTAAAATAATTATTGATTCTACCTGACGATAAAAAAAATATATATTCTTCCATCTATCTGTCTATCTATCTGCTGTCAACCTACCTATCTATCTATCAATAACCAGACGCCTTAATTCAGGGACGAGTGTCCAAGAACAAATCGCCTCCATGTAGTCCCGTTCTCCACCACTGAGCTACCCTTCTTTCAGCTCGCACACCCCGCATTCATATGCTTCTTCATTCCATCCTTCAACCTCATCCTCGGTCTCCCCCTCTCCATCACTTACATATACTCTCCTAGTTAATCTCTAATGTCTTTGTTCTTCCACTTGTCTGCCTCACGAAATTAACCAACTCCTTTTCTTCCAGTTAGACCACCAAGAGGCTTTTTTTTATTTTATCTTATTTGTTTATTTATTTATTTGTTTATTTTCGTTTTTGTTAGAGTCTAGGTGTATCCCATCAGTTGACGTTAACCCTCTCGCTCCGGGTGTGTGTGTGTGTTTTTTTTTATGCTAAACACAGGTGACTTTGTTCTTCTGAGGGAAATCCAAGCATTCAGGAGCTTCACAAACTATATCGTGTAACCCTTTCTCTGTTATTGGTTCACCTAGGACTTTTTATTCAGGATATCACCATACAGTTTTGCTTAGTCAAGATACAGTAGTAGTTGGTGAACCGGTAAATCCAGACGATTTCCCTGAGTCAAGAGATAAGACAGTAGTCAAAGATTAATCAGCATTCAGCAGTCCCTATTAGACATTAGAGCAGACTCGAGTAATTCATTCGTCTAATTATGCATTCGAAACTAACGGCAGATGAACCCACCCTTGAACAGATTAATTCTTAGACTGGTCAGACTGTTGCGCAGAGTTTGTTTCTCTCTTGTCCCTGTTCACCGGATACTGCTGCTTGGGACAGGAATGTAGATGTGACTGTTGCGTGTCGTTTTCAGAGGGAGAAAATGGAACTTAGCAAAAACTGACTACCTGTTTTCATGACCAGTGTGAAGCAGATAGGTATGAATATAATGCTTTCTTCTTGTATGAGGCAGCCCTAGCATGTATTCAGTATGGACGGTGGGTGTCAGGTCCGAAGTGGTGACAAGTGGAGGTGTGTAGGAGGACTAATGGGGCTTGGGATAAGTCCAGAAGCCCTTGCACAGTCACACACACACACACACACACACACACACACACACACACACACACACACACACACACACACAAATGAACGGATGGACATCTGTACTGGTGAAGAGAGATTCATAAACCTCCATCTCTTTTATTTATATTTCTGGCTACTTGAGCTGGAACTTATTACAGACGGTAGTTGTAAAGGAAAGTATGAAAAAGCCTTATGATTCAACCAGTCTAATACATGCAGGTTATGGCAAACAAACTATACTGCCGTCTCAGTTTTGCCATAGAGTACAACCTGCCACTGTCGATGGTATATGTAGGTCCCTGTTTGTACTGCTGAGTGAACAAGGCCACAGGGGACACAACATTCGGTATGCATTAGAGTCTGCCCGGCCCGGAAATTATACCTGGGTTCACTGACCACAAACTGCTGCCTACCTCACGTTACCAATATTATATAAATAATGAGTAGATATTACATTTAGTTGTTCATCATTTTTTATAGATATATAGACATATTGCATATGCAAAAATAAAAAGATCTATTCTAACCACGCGAAGGCCACATACTGTACATATTTCTTTTCTTTTACTGCCAAGGTTAGGGCTGAAGGATGCCAAGGTTAGGGCCAAATACACCCAATTTTAAGTCCATCACCTAACCCTATCGGTTGGAAAAGTCTCTCCAGGTCTGAAGGAAGTCGTCTATAGTTGGCAAAAAATATGTGAAAGACGTAATCGCGAAGTATTCTATGTTTACTCATTCATCCGGAAGATATTTCTTATTCTTATTACCGACAAAGAGATACATTTAGGTTAGGAGGGAACCCGAGAAGTCTTTATCTTTACCTCTAACCCCTCCAGTCATAAAATCTCTGCGTTGAACAAAACTCTACGGGAACAGCACGACTGTAGTGGTGCTGAATAGGGATGCCTTCATGTGGTGGCACCGATGAAGCTAGGTCCCTCAACTGCCTTGTTAATATAGACGTCCCTCAACTACCCTATCCCCCAAAAGAGGGATGGTGAACTGCAGATCGACTTAAGCCTGCAGTCCACCGGGTCCATGTTCCAGATGAACCTGGGTACTATTACTGCTTACTACTGCTGCTACTACTACTACAACTACTACTACTACTACTACTACTACTGCTACTGCTACTGCTATATTAACAGATAACCCCATCTCTGCACCCATCAACCCCCCGTTTAATCAGAGGACCT